>NW_020664482.1:2530518-2756325 GCF_002925995.2 Terrapene triunguis | reverse complement strand
AAAGAGCTAGGGAGCTGTGCACTTCTAAAGACCGCCTGAATGGCATTTTCTAAACGTTCTTGGCACAGTTTAACATTTTATACAAGGAGAAAAGGGGTGTCAACTGCACTAGAAAGTGGGTAGAATGTGAATGAAAAGTAACTGCATTGCCACCTAGTGCTAGTGTCAAGAAGTGACCCATTTCATCTCAAATCAATGTCAAAGTGACAGGAAGTAGCATTGACATGGCTACATTCCTGCGGGAGGGTCAGATTATGACCTTTCAAACTGTACAGGATTCTGTTGCCACATGTGCACCGAGCTCTAAAGGTAACAAAGGTTGATATGGATTTAATCTCTAATGATACTTATTATAAAGAATGCTCCTTTTATGTACCAATTTCTTTCCAGCCTGCAATACCCAGAGTCGGTCACTTTCGTTAGCATAAAACTTCCAACAACTGCTACATTTAAACTAGTGTCTTCCTTTCTAATCCTTGGTTGAAGTCACTCCTAACTTTCAGAAACTTTGCCTTTGCTAGTTTAGAAAAAGGTGGCTGAATTCCAAACAGTGATGCTAATGTTCCTATTATCACCTCTTGTCTGACAGTGTGCCTTACTCACGGTCATCTGAGCAGACTTGAACTTGGCCAGCGAGGACAAATCTAATCTTGCAACATTTTGCTGTGACCAGTTTGTTTTTTTGTGTTTGTCAATCCCTAAGCAGCCTGATTTTCTGGTAGAAATTTGCCAGGTCCCAGTTGTGGATCATGTGTCTGTGGTTTTCTAGTTATTGAACTGCAAGCATCAGACAGAAGCTGCATTTTCCTACTTTTCATTCTTTTCTCTCCCTCTCACCCCTATTGCATACTTGCTTTTTTGCCTACATGATCAGACTTTAACAAGTTCCTGGTAACAAAACGTGAGACCCAAATTGCTGCTAATATGGGGCAATAATTAAAAAACCCTGTGATTTAAAATAACATCTTAAACCCTACTGGATCTTCTCAACAATGCTACACACATTTAAGTTTGAAGACATCTGTATGATATTCTATTATATTACTGAGAAGCAGTACATGCTGATGTAGTTACAGACTATTTAAATGGAAACACACATGATGAAAGCGAAGGCTCTATGTACACCCCGTCTTTTTGCCTGAACACCCAAGTGAAAAATGCCAGTTTCTGCATTATCTTAGTTTACTGTATGGAATTAGCTTGTTTACACCAGAAATAGTAAATAGGAATGTCCGTTTTGCCTTCTGTGTACCATTCACTATTCTGTATTCCTCCAGCATTTCCCCTTTTACTTATCTTCTCTCTAAACTAAACAGCTCCCATTTTTTCAGTCTCTCGATTTACCCTCATTAAAATACAAGGAAGCTATTCAATTCAATTAAATTGAAAGGCAACAGTTATTCAAATATATTTTTAATCATTCTTTTAACAAAATTACAATCAAGTAACTGTAATAAAAGAAAACAAACGTTAGAAGATTCACATCATTACAAAAGCTGAAAAAAAAAATCCCAAACTTGTCAAGAAGTCTACTAAAAATGGCATATGGACAAGAAAAAAAAAGCAATTCAAGTGTACTCACATTGCATTGTGGTATGTAATGTAATAGACACAAAAAATTCATTTACCGGGAAGTGTCTTCACTATTTCTAGTCAGGAAACAAAAAATTATTCACAACATCCTAATCAGGACCTAAATTTATCTCTTCATTTTGGCCTAGCACTACCCTACTTCTTAAAAAACACACAAAACCAAACAGAATTTTTCTTTTTAATAAGCTTCAGTTTTGCCAGAAACACCACAGAAGCTAACTCAAAAGAATTTGTGGCAAAGCGCCAATAATTTTCTTCCTTGATTGATAAGGAAAACTCCATTGCCCTCCCTTATACTGTCGTCTTATGTTCCTGGTCACACCGTGATGCCAGAGCTAATACCATTCCAGTTGAGGTAGATCATTTTAACTATGGTAAGATCTGAGAAGTAAATGGAATATCTTTAGAATATGTACAATGAATGGTTTTTTTGGGGGTGGGGGGGGTGAAGTTTGGAAAGGGAATTTAACAGACAGGATATTCTTTAAAACTCTTCTCCCTCTGGAACAACCTATTATTAGCTGATGTTCGAGTTTTCCAGAGGCTGAGCGTTTTGCTGTACCTTTTATTAAAATCCCTGAGATTGCATCCTCGTTTTGGGGCTTGATACATGTATGAAGAGGATGATATGACAGGGTTGCCTGGGCTCGCAGGGGACTGGATTTACTGACCCACGAGGTCCCTTCCAGTCCTAATGGCTTCCAATGAAACTTATGAGGTGGCCTGTTCCAATTTGTTTAGACCTAGGTCTCTTATCAGCTAACTGGACTGTACTTCGTAGCGGAGGCTGCTAAGGGGATTTAGAAGAGAAAGAAAATCCCTAATCCACCACGTAAGGCCAGCTGATAGGATTTTTTTTCTTCAGTTCTTTCTCCCCATCTTTAGGAGGCATAAGAAGTGCCAGAAAGTCACCCTACTTGAAGCATAAAAGCACACATTAGCTTATGCTTAGAATTTACAGCAGGAAAGCATGGTGAAAACAACCTCAAACATAGCTAAGGAGAATATTATGAACAATCAACTAGTGATCATGATGGTCCCTTCTGACCTTAAAGTCTATGATGTACAATCACTAAAGATAAATACCACCAGCAGAGACAGGTGAAAGAAAGTCAGCCCCTACTTCTTTAAATAGCTTTCAAGTTCTCAGAGGAGAAAACCAAGAACAAAATAGCATCACTATGTTAACCAGGGGGAAGAGCGAGGCTTATTCCCAAGAAGCGGGCTTTCACCTTCTCCCCAGCCAGGGACGTTACGCAGGGCTACATGGAGAGAACCAGTCCCAGCAGCAGCAGCTGGAAGGCTACCCATTTAAAGTGAGAGACTGCAGTGGTTTTTAAACAGAGCATAATTAACCGATGAAACTCACCGTCAAAAAGAGATTAGCGGCCAAGAGCTTTGTAGAATTCAAAAAGGATTAAACACTTGTGTGGTTAGTGACAACATCCACTGTTATGCCAGGAGACTTAAGTATATACATATATTAAAGAAAAGATATAAATCCTCCTCTTTGGTTTCGGCAGCCGCTAACTGGGGGCGTTAGGAGAAACTTCCTTTATAAACAGGTAGTTATTCCATAAATACCCTTGAAGATTTATTGCACCTTCCTCTGAAGCGTCTGGAATCGGCCACTGTTAGAGACAGGATGCCAGACTAAATGGTCCACCCGATCTCCTGGCAGCTCCTATGTTCCAGCAGTGACAAGCCGTAAACAAGTTGTTTATTGTTTTACTTCTCACCAAACTGAGCAAGGTGCTTCACAGAAGAACCAGTTCTTGCTTCAAACGGCCTACAGTCCAAATGTGAGGCGTGAGCAGAAGTAAGGAAGGCAAGTAGTCAGAAGAGCTGGGCTTAGGCAGGAGGAGGGGCACTGCGGTGGGGCCAGTCGCATGGTTTATGTACATGCTCATCCTGGTGGCTCTGGATAGCATTTTTAGCAGAGATGGAAGGTGGCAACGGTCAACATTTTATCTTGCGAGTGTCACCAGAGAGGTGAGTTTTCAGCAGGGGTTTGCTGGATGGAATGTGGGTGTCTGCCTTGCAGACCAGTCACTGTCAATATTCAGAAATCCTCTGAGGTAAACAAAGAGCAACAAGGAAGTCTTCCTCACAAGGCTTTCACTTGTAAAGCAGGTCTTTCTTGGCCCTCATGTTCAGGGGTGGAGCTCTCTGGATTCTCTATCCAAACTAAAGAGGAGATTTCCTCTTCCATAGCTGGCTTATTGACGTTCAAAAAGTCATCCCCCGGACCGCCCTGAAAGAGAATACAATACATTATTTTACAGAAGATCTTCAGTGTCCTCAGGGCTCGGTCTCTCTTTTAGCTGGCAGTAACAGTCAGTTTTACAGGGTATAGAGGGTACAGTTCAGAGGCAGTTCAGGACCAAGAGCATGTCCTACGGAGGGGTATGTGGGGGCATAGCTGCTCCTCCTAGGAAAGCGACGGGGCCTCGGTTGGTGCCAAGGGTTGGCCAGAGTCTCAGGAGAGCTCCCCCTGCCGCAGCTGCTTATCTGAGAGGGGCAGGCATGCGAGCGGGACATTCCAGATGTCAGGACTGGGCCCCACAATGCTGCCAAGCTGCACATGGGGTGTGTTCCCCATTCTCCCCATGGACATTGAGCTCATACAGGTGGGAGGCTGTTGTTGCTGGGATCAGATAGGGAAGAAGGCGGCAGGGGAATAGTAGAGTAGGGAGGAATATTGCAGTAGTTCTAACCTGCTGGAACTAGAACCACCATTAGAAGAGCCTCAGCGATCACTGGATGCTGCAGTCTGGACTCAGGGGGAGCTGGTGTAGAGCCTGAACATAGACTTCCACATTGGGCTGAGTTACAACGCGAGTATCTAGCCTGTCCCTCACCATGGGGAGTGGGGCTTCTTGGGTTCACGCTGCCCAAACTCCCTCCCACTTGAGAGGCTGCAGGAGGAAGAAGCTCTCTCCTCTACTTGATTCTGTCTTTTCTGTAGAGAGTCATCTGAGACCCCTTGGGAGCCAGAGCCCACCAGACTTCCCTCAGTGGAAGCTGTTCAGCCCAGGGTGTCCTAGTCCTAAAAGGGGTCCAGGAAGAGACACCCTTAATCGTTCTTTAGTCCTCTCTAAAGCTGTCAAGGACAGTATATTTTCCAGATGCAGAAGACAGAGACAATTCACTGTAGTGAGCCAACAGCTGCTCTATAAACTGGGAATGGCCTCACGAGAAAGGTTCAATGAGCTGTCTCCAACTGCTGGCAGGAAGGAACTACCAGCTGTGTCTGGATTGGCCCAGAGATTTGCGGAGAGAAAAAGGGATTTAAACACAATTAAATGTAGCATAACCAGGATAACAATCACAAAGGCGCAAAGTGCCTGTGACGTCACAGTAGCACGTAATTAACCCCATACACCAATTCATGGTGGGGGTCTGTAGGGCTCCTCAAGACTGGGAGATTGGAATGTCCCTGAAAAGCAGATTAATTGGGTTGCAAAGAGAACCATTTCATGGAACTGGAAGAGAAAGTGCAAGCTTTGTTGAATAGCATAATGGCATTTAGTAAACTAGTGAGTCAGAAAAAGTTTACACTGCTTAAGAAAAACTTAACTGAGGACATAAAACTCTTGGTTTTAGACTACTTGTTTTTGTATAATTCTCATTGTCTTAAATACTTGGTCTATGTATAGTGTAAAATTCTCTTTAAAATTATTTTAGATTATGTAAAGGCAAAATATTAATATAGGAGGTGGGACTGTAGAGACGACTTCGAATTCTGAGAGATCACTTGACAGCCAAACAGGCAGATACTAACCTGGAAGTCCTCAATTTGCTCTCCAAACATGCGTTTAATAATTTTTCTAGGGTCAGGAATTTGTGGATAAATTAGTATCTTGAGCCTTTAGAACAGAGAAATAAAAGTGTTAGATGAAAACAATTTATTAACCAAAGGAAGAACATTTCAAAGTTCCATTTAGGATGTTATGGTGAAAGTCAGCTGGACTCTGTCTTCTCTGACCATCTTTTGTCCTCACAGACCATGCCCCGTTCTCTCCACCTCCACTCCCAACAACGAATGGAAAAGGAGTTGTACATACAGGCCCAGTTTTGTCTTTGGATATCTCTGAGCAACTCCCACAGAAGTCAATGGGAGCTGCAAGTGTGCAACTAATGTATATGCAACCACTGAGTGAGAGGAACTGCCTTTTTCTTAGGTAGATAAACTACACAGCGTTAGTGCAACCAGAACATATTTGTTCCATAAAAAAACCTCAACTCAAACTCAACTCTAGAGCTCCGATTGGCACCTCCATATTAATTATGTATGCAGAGGTATAAAGGGAAGATAACCATTGTCAAAAATCTACATACTACACATGAAAGGTAAACTAAAGCAGAGACGGACTGCAATGTAACTCAAACAGGGGTGGCCAACCTGTGGCTCCGGAGCCACATGCGGCTCTTCAGAAGTTAATATGCGGCTCCTTGTCTAGGCACCGACTCCAGGGCTGGAGCTACAGGTGCCAACTTTCCAATGTGCCGGGGGGTGCCCACTGCTCAACCCCTGGCTCTGCCCTCACTCCATCCCTTCCTGACCCCAACCCTGAGCCTGCCATGCCCTCGCTCCTCCCCCTTTCCCCCAAAGCCTCCTGCACACCACGAAACAGCTGATCGGGAGGTGCGGGGAGAGAGGGGAAGGCGCTGATCGGTGGGGTTGCCGGTGGGCGACAGGCGCTGGCAGCATGGGGGAGCTGATGAGGGGCTGCTGACATATTACTGTGGCTCTTTGGCAATATACATTGGTAAATTCTGTCTCCTTCTCAGGCTCAGGTTGGCCACCCCTGCTCTAAACGTCAGTCAGTAACAGATTTTAATATAAAAGCGGTATAGATATTTACCTTTTCAGGTACACTAGTAGAATGATAGTAGCTACCGCTACTGTTAATGGAATAGTGAGTATTAAAACAATATAGAAGGTGAAGTCTGTGTTTTCACCTGGAAAACAAAACAAAAAAATCCCAAAGGATTTAGAAAGTGGAGTGTTTCAGGAATAATGAAAACAACGTTTAATGCAGCGCTTCTTTTCTGGCTACATGATAGACTCCTAAGAACATTCAACTTACAAATGCTTTTGTAAGCCATGAAAGTGACCACTAACTTTTCAAAATGTGACAGATGAAAAGCAACAGCTATGAAAATTCATGTAGTAAAGCTAACTATCTTCAAAGAGAGGGTTAAGAAGGAACTTGGTCATAGCTATAAGTACCTCACAGGAAGAAAGAATCTGACAAATCTAGCAGACGAAAGCATAAGAGGTCTAATGGCTAGAAGTTGAAGTTAAAAAAAAATTCAGATCAGTTCAAAGAAAGATTGTTCTTACCAATGCTCTTCTCCTCACTCCAGTCACTCCAGTGACTGCTGCTGTAACATGTTGTTTCAAGCCTTGCTCTCACTTTGACGATGTACACAGTGTTAGGATGAACACTGGCAAACTGAGCTTTAGTGAGCTCTTTAACCTTAAAATAAAGAAATGAAAGATATTTACTTTTTTCTTGTATCAGGATACATGACATTTACAAACTTGGTTTCATTGTGTAGCTTTAATATAATCAGATTGGGGCTTCAGTCAAAACAGTCATTTGACTTTTGTATTTTTGAACTCCATAAAATAAAAGGGGTAAAAGATAAGGAATTTAGATTTTCACAGTATGTGTTGGCCTTTAACTAAACAATGATCCAAACTGCCAAAGCAAGGTCATTCAGAAATCAAGGTTCAAACTAGCTGACCCCAGTGTTACTGCTACAACACTTAGCCTCAAAGATGAAACCGAGGCTGAATGGCCTGGAGTGGTGGTCTACAGGCTCCTCCAAATACCTGCATGAGTTCTACTGCCTTCCCCTCCGCCTATCAGGAGGGCAGAATTGCGGCTCAAGCTTTCCCTACACCGGAGTCTGCCCCTATCCCTGTGAGACGTGAAATGCCTGAGAACCTTCATCTTTATTCTGAGCCCAAAGGACCAATTTCTCCGGGGAAGTTTGATAACATGCAGTTTGGGCATTTGTCCTATCTCAGCGGTTCTCAAACCGTGGGTCAGGACCCCAAAGGGGGTTGCCAGGACTGGTATTAGACTTGCTGGGGCCCCACGGCCCGGGACTGAAGCTGAAGCCCGAGGGCTTCAGCCCAGGGTGGCAGGGCTCAGGTTTTGACTTGCACCCTGGGTGAGGCTCAAGTAAGTTACAGGCCTACTGCCTGCGGCTGAAGCCCTTGGCCCCCAACCCTGGGGCGGTGAGGCTTGGGCTTTGCCCCCCCACCCCCGGGCTCAGGCTTCAGTCCCCATTCTGGGGTCGTGTAGTAATTTTTGTGGTCAGAAGGAGGTCGCGGTACAATGAAGTTTGAGAACCGCATCTATTTCTCTCATTTTTCCTATGGGAGAAATAAAGGGAGGACTGAACAAATTCATCTAGTGCCTTTTTTGGTGTGTGGGCCACTCAGTTTTGTTTATAACTTATTGTGTACACAGTCCTCAGCAAAGGACTCTTGCTTTACCAAGTTATAAAGCATTGAAACTAGTATCTAGCATACTGTTTTCCTTACTGATTTAATGGCACACCTAGTTGGGTTACTCAGATATAGGCATGCACAAGCAAGTCCACATCCACACGTTGATATAAGTGCAGTTGTATTGCTTTCCATGTGTGATTATTTCCCCCTTTCCCTTACCCTCAAATCTCCTTGCTTACTACATGCACAGAACCACAAATCAGCATGTTCCTTTTCTTTGTGATAATCAAAGTCGTGAAACCAAAGTAGATGAATATGAGGCTCTGACTGGGAGACAGACAGACCATAGGGTAACGTCGTTGTGCTGTATGTTTCTGAGGAGCTATTGCCCCGTTCAGACGTGTCCCTGTTTTGCAGAGTACATTACGTATATATCACTGATATGGGAAACGGGTAGCTAAGGCGAGAGACTCAGAAAACTGGCATTAGTTTCAATGCAGGGTCATATTACTGAACCTCATTTCCTGAGAGGAAAACCAGTTATGTCCACATATGCAGTTTCAAGTAAGTTAATAAACCTACACATTTCTGCTCTGCGTGCAATTATAGTTCTTCAATGGCAACACTTGAGTTGCTATTAACAGTTTGAAGAAGATATTAAAAAAACCACAGGCGACAAAGTTCAGTTCCATTGTAAATAATTAATGAAAAAAAGTTACATCACGTGGCGGAATGGAGTCCGATTTGCTGTCTTTAAGTTCTACTTGGTAAAGTAAGCAATGTGCTGGAAAGGTGCCTGGCTTTTGCCATTCTAAATGTATTTCATCTTTGATCATTGATACTGCTACAATCCTTGGAGGTCCGGGTTTTACTGAAATAGAAAAAAATCCAAATTTTTGAACTAAGTTTATTTTGACATTTATAATATGATTAAAGTACATACCAGTTAAAGAGAGTCACTAGATATAGCAGTATAAGGCATAATGGCCACACAGCAATTAGGACATTGAAAAGTGAGGGAAGAGCTTGACAGATTCAATATCAGGATAGGGTGACCAGATGTCCCAATTTTATAGGGAGAGTCAAAGTGTTTCAGGCTTTGTCTTATGTAGGCACCTATTACCCCTAACCTTGCCCCGATTTTTCACACTTTGCTGTCTGGTCACCCTTTACCAGGATCAACAATACTTCTGATGAATTCCCAAATCAAATCTCATGAAAAGTAAGTAGCAGATAAGATGCAATCATTAGTCATATTGTCTGGAGCATAGAGCAGAAGTTCCATTTACATGGAAGCATTTGCTAACATGTCAAAGATAAGTCAAACCACTAAAATGATGCTTTCATTTTTAGGAAATCTGAACATGACTGTGAGATGGCAGGCTCAAAAATGGCATAAGTTAAACTACTCAGTAATGTCACGTCCTGGTATTTCAAAATACAGTGTAATTTCTCACACCAGGAAGTCAAACTAATGAGAATATTCTGCCAAGAAGCAACATGCTGAATGAGCTCGTTTGCCTTGCAATAGGATACAGCCTCTCAAAAACTAGTCATCACACCACAAAGAACTATGATTAGCCCCAGAGTTTCAACATTAGAGAGTGTGGCCTAAGATACACCAAAGAGTGCCCTTCATTTGTCAGAAATAATTGTCTGCTTTACAATAAAATTTACAGGACGCTGTGAACAAATCCTAGGCCCCTGACAATTTTCAAATGCCACAGACTGGCAAGAAGGTTGAAAGACCAGGATCCTTAAGGACAAGGGGCTGTGTAGTTTAGGTGAATGATAACACACACAAGGGGAAAAATACCCTAAAATTTCCCACTATTACTGCAAAAATTTGGTACCTGCAATGAGTCTCAATTGCAAGCGGATAGCTGATCAGATGCATCTGCTGTTCTCACTAAGTGCCGGTGACTCATACCCAGGGGAATCCAAAACTTTGGATTCAAGATGGAAGAGAATGGATTTAAATGGCTCCAATGCTATCCGGTTCCAATCTCCTATCCCCAACTCCCAGAAGACCTGACACATCTAGGGCAGTGGTTCTCAAAGCTGGTCCGCCACTTGTTCAGGGAAAGCCCCCGGCGGGCCGGGGCGGTTTGTTTACCTGCCACGTCCGCAGGTTCGGCCGATTGCGGCTCCCACTGGCCACGGTTCACCGCTTCAGGCCAACGGGGGCTGCGGGAAGCAGCGCGGGCCGAGGGATGTGCTGGCCGCCCTTCCCGCAGCCCCCATTGGCCTGGAGCAGCGAACCGTGGCCAGTGGGAGCCGCGATCGGCTGAACACGCAGGGAATACAGTGGGACCATTCCTGTAGATGAAGGGCCAGATCTTTGGCTAGTGTAAAGTGATTTAGTACTGAGTTTCATCCAGAGGCATCACTGATGCAATTTAATCTTGATAAGCTGATCAACCTATTACAAGAGAATCTTGTGTGTTCATGCACAATTTATGAATGTTACATAATGTTCTTATTAGAATAAATACAGATATGTATCCTGGGTGTATTCTTATCAGGTTAAACCAGCTGTTCTTTTTTGCACTGAACGATACATGATCAAAACAAATTCCATTCCCTTTTCTTTGACTGATATTTAAACCTAACACTCTTTGCAAAATTACATAATCTACTTTTTAAACCTACCAATTGTTGTTGGATTTTTGTTTGCACAGACAGGCCTAATTTCCTCCGAGTTGTCTCTGATCAAAATACTGATAGTTGGATACACATTTGTGGAATTTGGGATTGAAAGACTGAAATTACATCCAAAGTTATCTCCATAGATATAATTCTGGCACTGCTGGTGATTTCCCAGGCCCTCATACCTACAAGAATAAAATGTAAACATACTATGTTTTAACTTCAAATGCCAGGGCAATGATGGTCACATTTGCTTTTAAACTGGCTTTACAAGATTGTCAAAGTGGGCATTGCACGAAGGTTGGGTTACAGGAATAAGAGACGGGATTAGACTGAATAAACACTGTCATTTCATTCATACTTCAAGGAACGCCAAAGCATGAAAATACTGATTTTTCTGTACAAAGCTGCAGCAAAACAGAAGCAAGTCTTGGGCCCTTTAACTCAAATCATTACAGACAACTCTGCTACCTCTATCCTATATTTTAAATGTTTTAAAAAAATATTTATTCAAAATAGTCTGTTCCAGGAGGGTAAACATCCCCAGGGAAAAAGAATTCCACCTCCGATTGATTCCTTTTGACATTCCCGCATCCCGAAAAGGGAAGTTAGTCCACTCTATGATGGGAAGTAGCTAGTCCTACTCCTGTAATTTACTAGCCGGTATAGAGCAGAGGTCCCCAAGCTTTCTCAGTCGCAACCCCCTTACTCCTAATATTATCTGTCCAGGCCCCCCGGAGCCGTGGTCAGGAACAGAGACTGTGGTCAGGGACTGGGAGCGGGGCAGGTTTGGAGGCTAAGGGCAGGGTTGGGGCTAGGCAGAGCTGGGTGCCGCTCCCTTCCCCACCCCCTGGGGGCTGGCCTGGGCCCTGCTGTGCCCCCCCAAATGTTCCTCTGCACCCCCTTAAGAGGACAGGCCCCCACAGTTTGGGGACCACTGTTATAGAGTCACCCAATGTTTGCCTAATCCAGTCAAGAGTCCCTCCCACAACACCCACTCTACTAATTACCCACCTTCCCCAGCTGCCCAAGAGAATTGCCGCCACCCGCACACCTTCCTCCTCCTTGTTTCCCCACCTTACCCTCTGGAAGCAATCACAGCAGGCTCCTCCACAGGAGCTGGGGTTCTGCTGCTGTAAATGCCTTCCCTCCTGTCCCCGTCCCCCCCCCTCCCCCCTCCAGCAGTGAAGGAAAACTCTCACTGCCTCCGGCACCACAACAGGAGTGCAGTTTCTGTTTCCCATGCGTATGAGGTGGGGAAGCTGTGGCAGTCTCTCTCACATATGTACCTTCAGCCCCCCATGCCGTCCCACCCCACACTATCCACCTCCCTGTTGAGTGCCTACCACCTTCAACCACCCCTGAATTTTCAAGAAAACTAGAGTACAAAGATATATTAATACTGTACTCCTTCCTTCCAGCTGGACTCTATTCCAGGTAAATCACCACTCTGGACTGGTGTGAATTTGTTGCCAGCTAATGGCAACAACCTAGGCAGCTGAAAGGCCTTATATTCACATTCATCCATTATCCCAACATGGGTTGTGCAGGAAAGAATTGCGGGAGAGGGGTGTAAAGTGCTACCCCAAGAAGGTTCAAAGTCCCCTAGAAATTTAAATTCTTTTTTCCAATCAGGCCCAGGGCTAGGTTACCATTGCTACATGTAAGAAGGGGTTGAGGTGAATAGTTTTGGACAGTGAAAAGGTCATTTCTCCCTGTGTTTAGCTAAACAAGTACCACAAACATCCTGGTATTTGCTCTCCAAAAACATTTGCAGAAAACTTAGTACTCTTAGTATCTACCATTGGAGTGAGAAAGATGACATTTTTTTATGGAGTCAACAGAAAGTAAGATGTAATGTGAATTTAAAACTGAAAAAAAACTTTGAAAGCTTTCAAAAAATCTCTCTTTACATCTTTGCAGAAGCTAATGCAGTCTAAAATTTCAGGAAAGACATCGATATCGGGGAGTGTGCACTGGTTAGTGTAAATAAATATCTGTGCCAAATTCTTCCTCTCTCCACAACTCTGTTGTCTTGCAACAGAAGACTATTTATGGAAGACACTTGGCAAGTGAGCTGGAGATGTTAAGGTGGCATCCTACTCCATAACTTCCAGGAATAAATCAGTTTCTTAAAGATGGAAGATAAAACCAACAGATAGATTTTTTCAAATGAGTTTCTGGGGCAGGCCAAATGCTTCGTATAAGCAAATCAGCTCCCAAAGATCCAGCGTGCTAGATGGGACTCTCAGTTATAGTCTCTATATTAGAGCTTAGGGATCCTTCAAGGCAATGGGAAATAAAAAAAAAAAAAAAAAAGTCAGAGGTATACCGAGTACTTTTAAAGCAGGGGAAAAAAATCAATCAATACAAACCAGTAGTACAGAGTGTAGTTGGTACTAGCACTTGCATTCCGTCCAGGAAGCCATGTACAGATCATGTACTCTAAGTCGTACCAAGTGCAATTTATGCCAACAGCAGCAGTGCCTGCAGCACCTGGAATGCAAATTTAAGGACTTCTTAGAAAGATTTTTTTCTACCAGTAAGTGCCTTTCTTTCCCAAATATCAGAGCACCCTCCCTTTGTTTAGTGAATATCTTAGCAGTTGCCATTGTTCACCTTCCACTATCCCACCCGAAAGGCAGAGTGCGGGCTTCTCAGACTACAGTGAATGCCTTCATTAGTCAGCAAGTGCAAGTCACTCACTTGTACAGCATGGCATGCCTGAACCTGTGCAAGGCTCCCTCTAAACACAAGTGACCCAGAAAAGCCTGAACTGTTGCTTTCGTTGAATCTGAACTAGTACGAACAATAATTTTACATATAGAATGAGATGGTGAAACAGGAAGTAGTATTCCAATAAAATGCAGCTGCTTTAGAACTAGTTAAAATTCTTGGCAGTTAAAGGAATATTTTTGCAAAGCCATGAACAGCTGCTGCCATTAGAAACCATCAATGCTTACCCATGGTTCCTGGGATATTATAGTTATTTTCATGTACTTTGAATATGGAAATAACTGGCTCTAAAATACTATTCACTGGCAACATGAGTCAAAGTCGAGTTTTAATCATGACTAGTGTACCTCTAAGATACCGCTACTGTATTCAAAACACTAGGAACCAAGTGACAGAATGGTAAAAACAAACGATTACATGGGATGTTAACGGGATATCCCATGGTGGGTAGAGCAGCTATAGAATCAGGTTCTTCATATTTAATTTCATGTCACACACACGCAAAGTGGCAAAATTGCATAGGTTGAAGAGTTTCTTTTTTTAAATTTAATTTCTTCATTTCCTTCCATCCTCTGCTGTCTCACACTGCATTAACTGATTACATCTTAGAGAAGAAATAAGTATATCTGGTAACGCCACAATAATCCTCAGGCACTGCACATACATGTTACTTCCATAAAGAGCCCAGCCTCCAACTGGTGCCAAGCCTGGAAACTCACTTCTGCTCCTGAACTTGTTTCTTCTGCGGCAGCGACTACTTGAGGGTTTATTACAGGAAAATTAAAATTGTGCTTAGATACTAAGGTGACAGATGCCTATGCAGAGAGCTTTTTAAAAACAAAAGTCTGTTTAGCCCACTCAGTCCCACTGCTGTGGTGCATCAGAACAGTCCTTAGATCAAAGGATACACAGTACTCCTAGGACACTGAATCCCTTTCATCAATGAAAGCTTCCAGGTCTCAGCGTCTCGCTGCAACTTTACTTTTCTTTGCAGGTAACCTGCCAGCAGCAGTCACCTGCTTTTTTTGCTTCCATTACTGTCACTTGCTTTCCTGCTCACTTCTCCCTGTAGCTCTCTCTACTCCCAAGCTACTGGACTCTGCCCTGTGGCCTGTTACTTATCAGTCCTCCATACACCTGTCTCATCCCTGACATTACCCAGAAAATGTGTTTCCCTTAGCCATTCTCCTCTGGCCCAATCACTTATATTCTCCTCGTTTTTTAAAAGATGAATTCAGAGATGAGAAGTTTAAAAATCAAATTTGTTAGCAGGGCACACAGGGTAGTTTCACCATTATAGAGGCGCACACACTTTAAGAGCCAAACATGTGACAATTATTTCCCACTTGTATGCAGTATTGTTGTACCTGTGTTGGTTCCAGGATATTAGTGAGACAAGGAGGTGAGGGAATATAGTTTATTGGACCCACTTCTGTTGGTGAGAGAGACAAGCTTTCAAGTTTAGACAAACTTTTGAGTAAAGCTTGTGTAAACCTGAAAGCTTGTTTCTCTCACCAACAGAAGTGGTTCCAATAAAAGATATTCCTTCCCCCACCTTGTCCCTCTAATTTGCTATCTTACTTACCTGCCAGGATTGGCGTTCAGGATTTTCTGTTTCTCCCGTAAGAGCTAATAATATAAACAACAAACAATCCTGAACTAAGGTCCTGGCAGGTGAGACAGTGTACAGTTTACTTTTAAAGTGTATTGGGATGTGCAAAGATACAGACACTTTCAGTTAATTTAAGATTTTAACAGAGTTTTATTTTTCTTAAGATTCAGCTTTCTTGTACTACATCCCAGAAAGCAAGATGACGTGTATTTAGTCAGATATAAAGAAGACAACATGTTCAAGGCTAGGTTTTAGAGTGGGTACCTTTTGGTGGAGTAAAAATCTCCACCCAGTTGCTTGGTTCACTTGTATTATCAGATTTGCATTCACTTCTCACTCTGAAATGAACCTCCTCATTCAAGGATACATCTTCCTCACGAAAAAGTTTCTTAGTCCATTCCTAAATTTAAAGAAAAAGAAAACTTTTAAATGTCCAAATATAGTAAACACAAACTACAAGGAAGCCATAGTTAATGTAAAAACATATCAGAACAAATCAAAAGGCTCACAGCCAGTTCTAGAACTAAAGGAACAACGAGGATTCTTAAAAATCCAAACCAAAAGCAATGAACAGCCATTCAGCAAAAACAAAAGGTGATGATCTCTTGGCAGGCATACTCAAACATATCATTCAAGAAGAGAGTCTCTTAGTCTAAATCCAATTCCCCGTGGACATGGACTTACTGGCAACCTACAGAGATCCAGAATGGAGTATGGAGGAAACTTTTCTTCCTACAGGCAGTCTTCCAGATCTAATAAGGCAAAGTCAGGAAGTTTACACTGCCTCTGTCTAAATAGAGGACTTCAAAAAATATAGGGATGTCAATCCAGCACCTTTCACCACTCCATAGTCACACAAAACATTAACAGAAGAAAAAGCATTTAAAGCCCATGTCAGAGCAACAACAGTAAAAAAATGTGCATATAAGCAAACAATCATTGAACAAGTAGGGAGCCAAACAGCCATTAACATTGCAAATACAGCAGATCAGAATGCAAAAACTGCAGCCACAAAACAAACTTATGAATGGCTTTCCCTTAAAAGGACCAGGATATCCTGGATTTTGCAGGAAGAATACAGCAGTCACAGTTGGGACGGTGCTGTAAACATCAGGCCTTATGGCCACAATAGTGTTCAGTAATCACAGAGTGTCTCCATGAGGCATCCTCTCAGGACCTGGAGGACTTGCATCACATCAGGTTTGACTGCATCCAAGACACAATGACTTGGGGTCAGTTCAGGAAAAAAGTAAAGTTAGTCATAAACTTCCAAATTTTAACAATCTAAACTAGGTTGACCACAGATGTCTCTCTTCTGGACTGGGAGCCAACTTTGAGGGGTTCAAAGTCAGGGTACCGGGCCCTTGCAGGAAACTCAGTTTTGTGTAGCTTGAAGATGAAGACAGTGTGGTATGTATTAGTTAAAGCAGTGGTTCTCAAAGCAGGTCCGCTGCTTGTTCAGGGAAAGACCCTGGCGGGCCGGGCCGGTTTGTTTACCAGCCGCGTCCGCAGGTTCGGCCGATCGCGGCTCCCACTGGCCGCGGTTCGCCGCTCCAGGCCAATGGGGGCTGCGGGAAGTGGCGCGGGCCGAGGGATGTGCTGGCCGCCCTTCCCGCAGCCCCCATTGGCCTGGAGCGGCGAACCGCGGCCAGTGGGAGCCGCGATCGGCCGAACCTGCGGAAGCGGCAGGTAAACAAACCGGCCCGGCCCGCCAGGGGCTTTCCCTGAACAAGCGGCAGACCAGCTTTGAGAACCACTGGGTTAAAGTACCTTTAAAATGAATACTTAATATAACGGAAACATGAGTCTTTTCTATTATGCTGTTTGTGAATTATCACTAAGTCCCCTGCTCAAGAACGAGGCTGGCTGCTGCTTTTGAGCGCTGAATATTCCACAACCCGTCATGACATCATAACGGCAGCAGGTGAGATTTTTTTCAGACCAAAACCCCCCTTCCTCTCCCCCAGACCACAAAGTGCATACTTGGGTCAAGCAAAATATTTTATAATTGTGTTGATTTCACCAAATTATTTCAGTGAAAAAGACTCCAAAAAGTCAATATGTTATTTTGAATAATAAAAAAAAGTAACATTTTCAAATTAAACTTTTCATTTCAAAATTTACTTCCATTTTATTAAAAAAGGTAAAAATCCATCAATAATTTTTTAAAATTGTTTTGTCGAAATTTGTGTTTGCTTGTTTCTGGTCAACTCAAGATGATTTTTACCCCCTTGTTTGGCCACCAAACCTAAACTAATTATTCGCACAGCCCTGCACATGACCTCCCAAGTATATAAATCCATTATAAGTGTATAACATCTGAGAACAGTTACAGGCAATTTTATTTCCTTTCATTGTAAGAATAAACATTGACTGGAACACTGTGGAATTCAAAGAGCTGGGGGGGGGGGGGAAGGGGAAACATACTCGGTTATCTTGTGGGATGCCATTAATCAAAATTTCACTGCAGTATTTTAGATCACAGCCACTGCTAATGCCCTCTGCAGGATTCCAAGTCCATTTCAGTTTACAGAGCTGGCCAAATGAATAATGCAGGTTGGATGGAGGTGGGAGAACTTTTCTTCCTATAAAAGCAAAGGAAAAAGTTTTAAATAAATATTTCATGGGTGCTGTAAGTAATTTAATTAGTGCTGGCCAAAAATTTTCCATCAAGACTATTTCGACAGAAATTTCATTTTAATTAAATGAAATTTTCCACCGAAAGCCAACAGTTGAAAAAGAACCCACCCTTTCTGGCCAAAAAATGAAAATCAAGTTTTCAGCTGGAAACTTTCACATTTTGACCCCTCACCCCCCAAAAAATAAAGGCCTTGGAAAATGAAAATTAAAGCTGGTCAGAAAATGTTTTAAGTTTCATGTAATGAAGCTGAAATCCTAAGAGGTTTATATTACAATGATTTAAAATTTAATCTGCTTCAGTTTCACAACTCTACTTAAATAAAGAATAAATAAATAAAACCCAGTATATGTTTGTATTTATTTTTAAACAGTCCTTTGATAAAAAATCCTGCCTTTACAATGGTTCAGACCTGACTGTAAAGCAACACAACTGAAATATTTGCCCAATCAATGCTTCCTCTTACTTCCCCAAATCATACACAAGTCTGAAGTTGAGGGGGTAGGGAGTGAGGTGTCACACAAGCCTGACTGATTGGGTGGGCAGGTGCACACAAAACCTTCTTCATCAGGAACTACATTTTTTGGTCAGATTTTATTCAGCATCAGCAAAGGGTTTACAGATGGCTGCTGATGTGAGAGTTTCTGCCCAGCGGCTGACAGATGAACTATTCTCTGTCATCACCTCATATGTCTGCCCATCCCACATCCAGACACCTAAGAACATAAGAACAGCCCTACTGGGTCAGACCAAAGGTCCATCTAGCCCAGTATCCTGTCTTCCGACAGTAGCCAGTGCCAGGTGCCCCAGAGGGAATGAACAGAACAGGGAATCACCAAGTGATCCATCCCCTGTCACCCATTCCCAGCTTCAGGCAAACAGAGGCTAGGGACACCATTCCTGCCCATCCTGGCTAACAGCCATTGATGGACCGATCCTCCATGAATTTATCTAGTTCTTTTTTGAACCCTGTTATGGTCTTGGCCTTCACAACACCCTCTGGCAAGGAGTTCCACGGGTTGACTATGCGTTGTGTGAAGAAATACTTCCTTTTATTTGTTTTAAACCTGCTGCCTATTAATTAAACAAAAAATAGGCAATTACACAAAGTCTTCATTGTGACGCGATTACGGTTGCTACAAACCCACATGCCTAACAAGTCTACAAAAAGCAACAGAGGGTCCTGTGGCACCTTTAAGACTAACAAAGGTGCCACAGGACCCTCTGTTGCTTTTTACAGATTCAGACTAACACGGCTACCCCTCTGATACAAGTCTACAAAAGCAAAGAAACAAAAGTTACGCTACCTAACAGTACATACGCTCTACTCCTTCATCTACTACCACCATATACCACAGCCCAGACACAGCTATCTTAATTCTACCCCTTAGAGATGCTAGTCTATCATCACCTCTTTTAAATGCTCTTCTACAAACAAAGCTTTGCCAAATCACTGTCTCCCAACATAACCAACTGCTACACCAAACATTCACAATTACTAGTATGGGACAAAGTAATCTGGGAAAGCGTTGTGTGCACAAAGGCAAAAGGGGAGACAAAGTTAAGGCTGCAGTGTGTGGCATACAGTAGTTATGGTAAAAAGGGGTGCGATTGTAGGTGGAGACGCAGAGAATGTGTCCTGGCAGGTGGCTTAAGTTTTTATTTGGGGGCTTTTGTGAGTTTGTAGCAACCCTAACTGCTTCAGAACAAAGGTGTGTGTATTAACAGATACCGATTTTGCGTTTAGAGGCATAATCTAGTTTTTTTTTTATTTAAAAGAATTAGTCTTTCAAACTACAACCTTTGGGGTAGATTGTGGCTTGGACTTTACACACACCTAAGTGAGTGAGAGGGCATTAAAAACTTTCCCTTCCGTGGATTAACCTGATCTTTAACTCAAGTTCACAATAGGCAGGACCAGGATGCGATAAGCAGTAATAGGGTAGTATCACACTACTCCCCCTCAGAAGAACAGTGACTCAAAGGTCTCTCCTGGAACGAAGCAGCTTACACACCTCAGACAGTGCCTGTGCACACTCACAGACCAAATCCTGAATAACTACTCTCGCAGCCAAAAGAATACAGGGGGAGGGAAGAAATGAAGCAAGGACCAAGAGGAGAAAACCAGGCTCATCAAGAAAAATGGCTTGGTAGGAAGGTAAAAAGCACAAACTATGCCAGACTCCCATTCTCAAGAGTTACCAACCAAAGGGCTCCTGATTCTCAAGGGGCAGGAAGGTCTTTTTGTTTAAGGCTACTGTTTATTATATCTAATGGAACAGGCGCTAAAAAGGGCCAAATGAGATTGGTTTCTACATGGGAGTTAGCCCTCATGATGTCCGCTGTATAAGCAATACCACCATCAAGAGGGCTCACTGGGGAGAGACAAGCTGGTATCATAAATAGGGCCCTAGTAAATTCATGGGCCATTCTTGTCAATTTCACAGCCATAGGATTTGAAAATTGGTAAATTTCATGTTTTCAGATGTTTAAATCTGAAATTTCACAGCATTGTAACCATGGGGGTCCTGACCCAAAAAGGGGTTGTGGTGGTGGTGGGGGGTGTTGCAAAACTGCTGTAAGGGGGCCAAGGGGTTGCCACCCTCACTTCTGCGCTGCCTTCAGACCTGGCCTCAGAGGGCAGCATCCACAGAGCTTCCCGCAGCTGCAGGAGGTTCCCAGAGGCGAAGGTGGTTCTGATCTCCCCCGTGCTGCTAGGAGCGTCCCAGCCAGGGCCTCCTACCTGCTAGTCCCAGCCAGGCTGGGGAGGGACAGGACTTGTCCTTCCCCTGCATGGCCATTCTCCGGGGGAAATCGGACCCACCTCTGGGTGCCTCCCCCTGCTGCAGGAAGCTCCGGGTCCGGGCAGCAGACCTGGAGGTTCCTGCAGCAGGGGAAGGCAGTTGACGGTGGGTCTGATCTCCGCCTCAAGAGTGTCTGTATAGGGGAAGGACTAATCCTGTCCCTTCCCAACCCAGCCGGGACTCGCAGCTAGGAGCCCCTAGCTGGGATGCGCCCAGCAGCACAAGGATCAGATTTCATGGGGAAGGGCTTATTTCATGGTCTCTGACACATTTTTCACAACTGTGAAATTGGTATGGCCCTAATCATAATCAACTGTCAGCCCTGATAGCCCTCTGTTCATCTGAGACTGGCACTGGACAGGAGTGCATGAATGGCCACCGCAAAAGGATGTTGCAAAGTCAGTTGTGGCAGTCAGCAGGTGTAGGTGTTTTCTTCTGAATGTGGGCAGATCTTCTTGCAAGAAGTTTGTATTGCTTATTTGCACTTATTGGAACCACTGCCAGCTTTGTGTGCAAAAGGTTGTTTTCATAATCCTGCATGCAGTTTTAAGAGTAAAGGCATCTTGCCGAAGTTTCAGGGGAGCTATATAAGCCAACACATATAAATTAGAGGTTAATGTGTGCCTAAAGCAACCACTAATGATACAGGTGGCTGTATTCAGCTCTAAATGAATGAGATATATATGCTGACTTCTGCCCCAAACTGCTGCACAATATTCTGCTGGAATGAATACCAGCACCAAGACAGGTTTGTAAAAAACATTTGCCTCTGCCCCTAGGAGGTTTCTGCTAGCTTCTGGATCAAGGCAGTGTGGCAAATGATCTTTTTCTTTAAGTACTCTAGATGAGACTAGTATGTTAAAGTGCAATGCAGTCTAACCCCTAAATCAGTGTCAACTGGCTGGAGAGGGAGTGGGTGATCCTCACCACAGACTGCAAGGGGTTGATTAGTCAGGCAATTGTTCAGCTGGAAGGTCATGGCTGCCTCTTAGACTCATTTACTGGAAGTCTCCGCTGTCCAAGGGAAGTGGCCAGAGCATGTGGGTCCTGGCTGAGTGACCCTTCGATATTATGTAGAGCAGTGGTTCCCAAACTGGGGTTTGTGAACCCTTGGGGGTTCATGAAATGTATCAGGGGGTTCTCAGAAAAAAATTCTGTAATTGCAGACAGAGCTGTCCCTGGCAGCCTGAGCCCCGTGACCATGACTTCCTGTCAGAACAAGTTTAAGCTTTGTTGTAGTCATGCATTGTTTGCCAGGACTGCTCAAGACTCGAATGCTTGTGGGAGGAACTCTTTATTTGAGTTGGCTTCTTAAATACCTTCATGCTGTTGCACGTCTGATACTCCTTGATGAAACATGCAGGAGGTTTAATCCAAGTGATATGAGCTACAGAAGTGAAATCTTGGAAAAGTGCTGCTGTTTTCATAATGTAATAAAATTAATAATGTAATGATAAATAATAAATAGTGTGTAATTAGCAGGGTGGATTTGATTTAAGTCACTAGTCAGGAAGACTTGATTTAATCATGGATTTCTACATAAAAGTGCATTCTTGTTGGTTGTTATAACCTTAATACATAGTCTTCACAACTCAGAGATAGATGTAGGTTTCATTTTTAGAAGGCACACACTATACATTTTTAAACCGTGATTCATTTTGAAAATGAATGATTGTTTGGTTATTTCATTTACCAAAGGTAATTGAAGCAGATATTTATGAAGTCATTGGGAGGTGAACTATCTCTAATTCAACAGGTTAATTGGAGGATTTCTTGCCATGCTGTATTAGGAGGAGAACATCACCAGACAGACATTTAAATTGTTTTATTTAACTAAAACAACGTTATGTATTCTGGATTTTTTTCTTCAACAGCAAACATATAATATTTTAACAAAACAAGCATATGAATTTTGAATTTAGTTAAACATTCAAGTTTTTTAAAATCAGGTTTGTTTTTGTTAAAATTGTTTTTAACTAAAATAGTTAAATGAAATATTAAAAAAAATAAATCAACTATGTCTGCTAGGTCAACATGAGAAACTTAAAATATTGGCTTTTGCAGCTAACTCAGTCATCTTCACCTTCATTTTCCTGTTTGTTCATAAGCTTGTTTTTCTTTTCCAGATTTCCTGCTTTTTCAGGTCCCAAACAATTTCTCAATTTGGAATGAATTAGTCCAAAGGAAGAAAATATTCTTTCTACACCGGCAGAATAAGCTACTGCTGTTAAAAGTGAGATTATCACTTCAACAGTCTCTGAATCCAAGTGCTTAAGTGACTTCCACCAGTTCAATGGTGTGACTTTCTTTAAAACATCAGCAGCAAACATATATTTCTTGAATTTATTATATATTTCTTATTCCCAAACCAGGTCTCTTTTACAGCCTGCTGCCATTATAGGGTTTTCCCTTCTAGTGAGAGAATGGTATGGTAGATCTCAAGTCAATGAAGGCTACACTCAGGAAGACTTCAAGATTTCTGGAATATGCTGCTCAAACAGTTTCACTTTTGTTTCTACGGCCTGTCCCTCCCTTCTCACATTTATCTCCAGACTTCTTCTCCTTGTCCAGATCTATTCCGCCCCCAACTATCTTCTATTCATTTAACTTTTTGAAACTTTGCACTTTTAGAGAGAGGTAAGGGAGTGACTCTGTGTACACAAATTTGCAGAGGGACAATAGGGTTGAGGTCTGTTATTTCTCACCTCTATATATTTATTTATTTAAAAACATTTTTGCTGTTAACAAGCATGTTATCTCTGGAGACACAAATCCACAGTTTGAGAACTGCAAAATTAAGCATCTCTCATGGTATCTTCTAGACTGAGCACTGAGTCCCATTGGGTAGATAGAAAGATTAACCTAAATAATCTATACATACAGAAGCCCCTGGAACCTCATCAGATTGGGTCCCCAATCCATGAACTATTGGAACTCATTTACAAAACTTTTCTTAAACATTACATGAATACATTGTCTCATACTATAGAATTAGAATTTATAATCCCTATTCCATAAGATATCTGAGTTATAATGTATCTTAATTAAAACTATCTTTAGATAGGTTTTTTCCACAAAAAGCATTTGATCAAAAAAATCCAATTTAAATTAAAAAAATCTGTTTTGATTTTTTTTTTTTAAATCATGATTTTTATCCACCCTGGTAATAAGCATGTCATAAAAAACCCAAATTATTTCCAAGATCACTGCGTCTATAATTTATGCTCAGGTAAGGGAGAAAATCCCTGGAAATATTCATTTTTAGGAGGGGGTTTGCGAGATTTGATATTTTCGGGAAAGGGGTTTGTGGGTTGTTAAAGTTTGGAACCACTGATGTAGAGTTATCCATGTCAGCAAGACAGATAGCTTCCGCATATATACACACTTATCCAACCTCAGCCAGTTTGCTTATAAATGTATCTAGATCTGTTTGAAAGATCTCCCACCAAGCTTTCTGAAAATTCCACCAGGCCTTCTGTAAACTGTTTGTTGTTAATAACTTGCATGTCTGTGGTGGTCAAAGAAAGCAGATGCTGAGATTTCAGAAAAGCTTCAAGTACTTTCTGCTCTTTGACCACTGGAGGCAGTTGCCTGGAAGATGAAAAGGTGATGTTGGGTGAAGAGCCTGTAGCCCATCTCCTACTGTGAAAGCTGGGGGGTTGCCTTGGGTCATAGAGGAGTTATAGGTCAGTGACTGATGCCCACTCTCCATCTGTGTTGTTTTCAGGGTAACCCCAACAGACCTGATGGGAACTGAAGTCACCACAGTAAATGGAAAGACCTGGAAAGGTGGGTGGAGTAGAGATTGGCCAGTTAGCTGATGGAGGCTTGTAGATAATTAGTGAAAACTCATTCACCTGGATTGCCTGCGATGGCATTTGGACCAGATGTTAATACTGTGACAGAGGACAGCTCTTCTCTAACATAAGATGTCATCCCATACTGACTGCAATGGTGATGAGCCATGACAGCATAGCCTGGAACTGAAACTTCCACATCAGTGGTAGAGTGCATCTCCTGAAGCAAGATTACACGTGCTTCGAAGTTTGTATATAGGTGGCGTTTGTAACTTTGCTGTTGCTGTATTTCAATATCGAGGGGATATCATCTTGAGAACCGGCCCTAGCGCTAGGGTTTGCCGTGCTGGCCCTGAAAGGGGCCCCATTGGAAAATGGCTCTTTCAGGCGGATTGTTGCTTAAAATGTGAGCCTGTTCCACATTTTGTTTGCTTTCTTTTCCCTTTGCACTGCTTAGGGTGGATGCCACAAGAAGGTAGCAGACATGCCCTGTTGGGCCCTATTCTGAAAACATTCACTACTGAGTGTGATCTCACTAAATCAATTAGTAGTCCTAGTTAAGTCTTTCGATATGACTTTCTACAGTAGTATCACATCTTGAAGTATTTGCAGAATTAATCCCCTAATTAACTGCAACCAGCACAGGAGGCATAAAATGTTTTTTGTGGGGCACCCCAAGGGGTCTTTAAAAAATTCCAAGCTAAGAACTTTAATAGACATTCTTTTTAAAATTCTACAGCTTTCCTTTTAATAAAGCTTAATTTTAGGTATTTTAGGTTCACACACAACTATTTCACACTGCATGAAGCTGAAATTGTGTTTGCGAGATATAAACCTTGAATAAGTCTTATTAGCATAACAAATTTAACCTAATAAACTTCAAAAGTAATTTTCAGGTCTCATACTTTTATGTCAGCCTCTGGGGGGGAAAATGGCTTAGATGTAAAAAGCATGTATAGAATACACCTTCAGTGATTACTGAAGTCCCCCTCAATACTTTTATTATTAAAATATCACACAGACAGTGGTTTGAACAGCAATTACCACAGTCTTTTCAGCTTTCATGAATTTGGACCTATTCCACGTAAAGCATAGTTAAATTCTGATGCAAAATACTTGCATTAATAGTCAAAAAATTCTAAGTTACATTTGTATGTGCATTTAATTTCTGGTAAAAGCTGAGTAGTATATGTTCCTTTCCCAAAATCTGGGTGCTAGTTTGGGATCAGGTATGGTTAGGGCAGTCGGGGGAAGGACACAGGGATGGGTGACAGCTTTATGATCAAACACTGTAATTGGGCAAGCAAACACGTTCCTCTCGAATACTAGTATGGTTTGGAAGCTTCCATTTTGGAGCCACATCTCAGGACATGTGATGGGTGCAAGATTGTTTAGAACCGCAGAGCGATTGGATAACACAGCAGGATGGTTTACTTAATAGAAACCTCTGCTTTTGAATTCAGTCCCATTGTGATGTTTTATTTCTGCATCATCCCCATTACCATCCTCAGTTTGATATGCAGATCAGCTATAGCTGAAAGGATCTAAATTATAAAATACATATAAATACATGCCTGGGATCTCCATCCCTTTTTCATGACCTTTCTTTCCCTATAGCTCTCTCTGGCTAAACACCATAATACAAAGTAAAAGTAATCACAATCTCTGCAAAACAGTCTGTTTCTACTCAAATTTTTCTTCATTTAGCAACTTAATGATTCAATGTGATTTTACTTCACTCCACACTAAAGTGTTAACAATCAAGTAGAAAATAACCAACCTGATTAGATATAAATACATACTATTAAATAGAAAATTGGGTGCCAACTATATGTATTTTAATATTAGTTCCAGGAACCAATCCCTGTAGCAAACCTCGTTGCCTACTCTGTCCCCATATCTACTCTAGCGACCCAACCACATCAGAGGACCCAACCACATCAGCCACACCATCAGGGGCTCATTCCCCTGCACATCTACTAATGTAATATATGCCATCATGTGCCAGCAATGCCCCTCTGCCATGTATACTGGCCAAACCAGACAGCCCCTACGTAAAAGGACATCAGGAATGGTAACATACAAAAGCCAGTAGGAGAACACTTCAATCTCCCTGGACATTCTACTACAGATTTAAAAGTAGCTATACTTGAACAAAAAAACTTCAGAAACAGACTTCAAAGAGAAACAGCAGAACTAAAATTCATTTGCAAACTTAACACCATTAATTTGGGCTTGAATAGGGACTGGGAGTGGCTGGCTCATTACAGAAGCAGCTTTGCCTCTCCTGGATTGACACGTCCTCATCTATTATTGGGAGTGGACTACATCCACTCTGATCGAATTGGCCCGGTCAAAGCTGGTTCTTCACTTATGAGGTAACTCCCGTCTCTTCATGTGTCATTATATAACGCCTGCATCTATAATTTTCACTCCATGCATCTGAAGAAGTGAGGTTTTTTACCCGTGAAAGCTTATGCCCAAGTAAATCTGTTAGTCTTTAAGGAGCCACCGGACTCCTTGATGATAACATTAAGATATCTAATTTAATGAAATTACTATAGCTTTAGAAAGTTTGATGGATAATATTAGATGAGCTGGTAATGGCAGCCCAACAGTAATTATGAAAGTGAAAGAAGAAGTAGATCAAAGATAGTACTTATCAATAATCGTGAGGGGATTCCAACTTTCTCTTAAGGAGAACAATACATTACATTAAAAAATATATATAATTATTCATTATTTCCACTCTTCCAGGGGTGTGCACAATGATTTAGAGACAATTAAAATGGCACTCTTTTGAGCTGAAAAACTTTACAATAATAGGAAAAGAAAATCAATGGCTCAGTTCAAAGACCAAGATTTTTTCATTTCAGAAACCTGAAAAGAGAAGTATTTTATTTTTGCCCAAGATATATCATCAGTAAGACCTCCAGGAAGATTAACTGTAGAAGGGATTGATTCACTGATGTACTCTTGTTTCCAATACTTAACTCCCCAATATCAGAAATACCACCATTTATACAAAATACAAATTTGATTAAATATTGAACCTCTGCCCTCCACCAAAGTTATCCTTCTCTAACATCTGAGGCTTTAATGACTTCAGCTGGGTTCCACCTTGGCGTACAGGTTCGTATTTACAAGCAATTTACAGAACTCAGATGAGTTAGTATAGAAAATAATCTAGGTATAAGGCTAACATCCCACACGGAAGATGAGAACTAATTAAGTTTTTTAGAACTAAATTATATGATGAAATTTACTCCTGAATGTTATTCCTTTGTACTTACCACAAACACACACACACTTTTCAGATTGTTAATAAGAACAAGAAAAAAAATTCTGATGGAAAAGCAAACACAGGGAACATCACCGGGATCAAATGTAGCCTCTACATACATTTAAGCATGTGGTCTTTTGAATCAGTATTTACACTCATCCTATGAAAACAGGGAATCCTTTAAAATTTAGATTGTTTAATTTTCATTTAAATTTTCAGTCACATTATATTAACAACGTTTTTCCACTGAATTTCTTTAGTTAAAGGGACAGTCAACATGAAATTCTAGACACTTTAAAAAAATCCCCCAATGAGAGGTAGATTCAGACACTTGTTCTCAAATCTTTCTTTGCTGATTTTGTGGGTTTACAGATGTATTTTCCTATTTATTTGAAAAAACTAAAATAATTTTTAAAAAAAGCTTGTTTCCTCTGTCACTGTGTGAGCCCCTCTGCTTCTGAAAAAGCAATGGGAAACTGACTATACAGAAAGTAGTATCAAATGCACAAAGTAAAGAACGGGGTGCTGAATACGCAGTTTTCAAATGCACAACTGATGAACGTTTTTTTCTTTAATTCTTTCAATTTTAGTAACCTTTGATGCTACTTGTAAGAGAAGCAGGTATGAAATTTTTAGAAAAGTATGATTTTATTTTAAGGGGGTTGTGGCTGCAGCCACAGGAATTTGAGATACAGTTTAATGCCACCAGATATGTTAGGGGTCTTTTCAAATGCCATCAGAAAGGAAGGACGATCAGAATCTTAAATTTCTCCTCACTACTTTATGATCTAGGAAGCAGTGGCTCTGAAGTCCTAATGTGGATTGCACATCACTTTCAAAATTTGCACGATCTCTAGGCAGTTTAGGCTGAAAAGTCAAAGTTATTTGCACGGAAGGTGCAATCTAATGATCATCACACGTTGAGAGAAACACAGTGACTAATCCTGCAAACAGCAACTACCTCCTGTCTTTACAAAGGGTTGTACAGGAGCAAAAACACTTGCGGCAGTAAACGTGTGCAGGACCACAGTGACCACACACTTGGCGTTGGCGGGATGAAGGGATTAGGAACGGGTGGCCAGGTGGTAAGATCTGTATTTATTTTAAAGGAGGGAGAATTATGGCCCTGCTCCTGGGCGCGCGCTTGCCTTGGGGGTCTGCCCTGGGACTAACCCCCCTGCGCTAGGAGGGGTCAGTGCTGGGGTAAAGCTTTGCCGCAGCCCTGAAGCAACCGAGGTGCCGCGTTAAAGAGCCGTGCGGGGGAAAGACCCGCACACCGGGCCCGGGAGCGGGCAGGTCTCCGCAGGGGCGAGCCCGGGAGCAGGTTAAACATTAATAGCCGGGACCAGCGAGCTGCCGCCCCCGCAGGGGGTCAGCGGCCCCGCCCGCCCGCCCCACACCCCAGCTGCCCCCTCGCCCGCCGTGTCTCCCCCCCGGCCCCGGCCGCAGGAGCCAAGGGCTCGGCGCCCCTCCAGCCGAGCCCGGCTCCCCCACTCCCCCCGGCCCCGCACCGCACCTGCTGGCCGCCCGTCGGGCTCCGCGGCCCCGGCCGCGAGGCAGAGCGTCAGGGCGAGGAAGAGCCGGGCTCCGGCGGGGACAGCAGCGCCCATGTCCGCGTCCGGCAGCGCCGCCGCCGCCGCCGCTCCGACCCGCTTCCCGGCGCTGCGGGGACGGGCCAGACGGGAAGAGGCGCTCGGCGGCCCGCCCAGGTAACCCGAGCCGGGAAGGGAGCGGCCTCCGCCCGGGCGGGCCCGCCCCCCCCCGCCCCCCTCAGCGCCGCCGCCCCCGGCCCCCTCAGGGCTTCCCCCCCGCCCGGCCACCATGTAGCGGCGCAAGGCTCTGGGCGGCGTGGCTGTGAGCTCCTGGGGCAGCGCAGCTGCAGAACCCGGCCTGACCCGGTCTCTGTGCTGTGCGGTGGCAGCGTGGCCGGGCTCCCGCCGGGCGGTGTGGCTGTAGCGCTGCCAGCCACCGGTGCTCCCGGCAGCGCGGTCAGGGGGCAGGGAGCAGGGGGGGTTGGATGGGGCAGGGGTCCCAAGGGGGCCATCAGGAATGAGAGGAGTGGTTGGATGGGGCACGGAGGTCCGGGGGTGATCAGGGGACAGGGAACGGGAGTGTGTGGATGGGGCAGGGGTCCCAGGGGGGCTGTCAGGGAATGGAGGGGTTGGATGGGGCAGGAGTCCTGGGGGGGGGCAGATAGGAGGTGGGGGCCAGGTCACGACCCCCTCCCCTAACCAGCCCTCCATGCAATTTACGAAACCCAATGCGGCCCTTAGGCCAAATAATTCCCCGCCCTGGCCCTAGAATTTATCTTGTCCACCCACTACTTCAAATTCATGTATTTTCCACCCCCACCTTACTACTCACCTTGTACTACAAACATTTTTCCTCATACTGACCATATGGATAATCTCATTCAGGAATAAACTAGTTAATCCTTATACCGTATGACTTCACACCTGTAGCTGATTCACATTAACTTTCCTGAGAGTTCCTGTATAGGCAAGGTGTTAGGCAGACTTTCTAACTGTCCACAGACACCTATCCTCTGCTTCAGAGTTCAGACCCTATACTACAGCTACAGCCCTGCAGCTGTTGCACCATAGTGTAGATGCTTCTGATATCATTAGGGTGACCAGACAGCAAATGTGAAAAATCGGGACGGGGTGAGGGGTAATAGGAGCCTATATAAGAAAAAGACCCAAAAATCGGGACTGTCCCTATAAAATCGGGACATCTGGTCACCCTAGATATCATCAATGTAGTTATCTACCTTTCAGAGAGATGGTTCCTAGGATGACAGAAGAATTCCATTGACTTAGCCACATCTACACCCTGTGTTAGGTTGGCTTAACTGCAGCACTCAAGGCATGAAATTTTAAAGTATAGAGGTCACAAGCCCCTTGCTGTAAGAGGGCCTGATTCTATTCTTAGGATATGCACCGCCACTACAGCAAAACAGCTACCATCCCGCAGCTGTGCCACCATAGTGCAGGTGCTTCCTATATTGATGGCAGGGGTTTGTCTATCAATGTAGGTAATCCATCTCTCCAAGAGGCAGTAGCTAGGTTGACAGAAGAATCCTTCTGTGGACCTAGGAATGTTCTACACTGGGAGTTAGGTCAACCTAACTGGTGCTCAGGGCACAACATTTTTCACAGCCCTGAGTCATGTAGCTAGGTCAGCCTAACTTTTAGGACTAGCCCAGGCCCTATTTACACCAGTACTGCCTCAGTATAATTCCACTGACTTCAATAGTTATTCCTGATTTACACCTTGAACATACATGAGATTAGAACTAAAGGAGATTGTAAACTCTGTGGGACAAGAACCATTTTTTGTGCTGTGTTTGTACAGTAACTAACATCCCAATGTGCTAGGTGATACCACAATACAAATAATGATAAAAGTCTAGCCCATAGAAAACTTTGGGTAATAATTTTAAACTGCTGATGGACCTAAAAGTGAATTAGCTAAAATTCTCCTTGTTCCTAAACCTGTAAAACTGACATTCTGTAGTAGTCTGACTTGCAAAACTCTTCAGCCAGGGAGTTGAGTAAGTGTTCATTAGCATTCATAGCCATTTTGGGAAAAGGGAAGCTGACCCTTTTCTTCTAGGGTGTGGAATATCCTGTTTTAATATTGCATTTTTCCTGAGTTTTTTTTTTAAATTGTTGTGGGACAAGAAAAGAAGCGGGTCTAGGGAACCTCCCAATCCCTGTAAAATGGTATCCACTACAAGCTAAATAAAAACACTGTAGCTTAATTTACACACACTGGAACATGTGTCAGGCTTTCACTGCTAGGTTTCTGACAGGGCACTGCCTGCTAGCGCAGAGCTTCTGGAACTATGGCATCCTCCCAATCTCCACCCTTACTAAGCACTACACTGTATAGTTTCTCACTTCTGCTTTCTTTTTCCATCCACTCACTCACTGTCAGAGCAGCAACAGCGTCACAGATTACTCCAGTCCTCGACTCGCTGTCCTGCCTCCCAGATCTTTGCTGTATTTATTTTCTCAACCCAGCTCCCAGCATGTTGCATTCCTCTCTGCTCCAACAACATACCAGACTTTCCCACTCTCCCACGTACTGGATGGCAGTCACGTCCCTTCCCGATTTCATTACTCTCTAATCTGAGACTTCAGATTCCTGGGTCTCCTTGGTGTTGACTCCTGTCCTGCCTCTTGTGGTTCCAATTCCTGGAATAAAAGATCCCTTCACTTCCTGTCCCAGCCTCCTTCCTTCTCACTGCTGACAGTCTTCTTGGACATATTTACAAGCTCTGCTGGAGTCAGAGGTGCTTTTGTGGGACTACCATGAAACACTATTCCTGGCAGACTGTTTTGCTTTTCTAGCTCTTCCCCCCTCCTCCCTCAGTTTTGACTCTAATTTCTCTCTCTTGTTTTCTTTCCTCTTGTTGTCTCTTCCCAGGCACACTGACTTTAATTTATCCCATGTTACTGTATTGTCCTCAGTAAAGTTACATTAGCAATGAATTTGGCTCCATATATTCTTTATGTTCTCCTTCCCCCCTGGGCCAAAAAGCCCAACAGGTGTTTCAGACCAAGGTCAATTGCTATATTTCATTTAATTGTACAGTTATCACCGTATGATTAATTTTAAATTCAGCCCGTTCTTGCAGTTTGGAGGATAGAATGTGTATTACATGGGGGGGGGGGGGAACTGCCACCCTCCTTTAAAAGAATACTATTAAGGTTGCAAAGTCAAGCACCCAAAAGGGAGGAAATGTTAAAGAAAGATTGCCTGTGCAGGCTTAATTCAGCTCCCTTGTATATATACACACATTTTGATACAATCTTTAATTAAGTGATCACATACTCTAGCTTCCATAGGATCCTTCCTATAAGTTTGGCAAAGCTATAAGCAACCCAAACCAGGCTTTTATAAGGGTAAGTGTTGAGTACTTTAATAGGTGGTACTACCAGCCCCACCTCTAATGTGTAAATCCCAGCAGGAATGCCAGGCACATCAAAGGCAGCATACATCCTGAAAAGAAGAATTCAGAATATAAAAATATTTTGGATTGGCTTAAATACCCTCATAAAAGTAATAGTTTGGGTTTCTGTAAGACCAAATTCCACCATTCTTACTCATGCTGAGTAGTGCCTTACTGCATGAATAGTTCCACTGAAAACACTTTTTTTTAACATGCATAGCAAAGTTCTACATCAGGGTGAATAAAGGTAACAAAATTGGGCCATGTTGTTTTCCTTAAACAAAACCAGGCAAATTGAACAATTTTGTATGAGCCAAACATTTTACCCATTGATCACCTTTCTAGAGACTCCATCTTGTTCTCTTTACTTGAGGAACTAGGAGTTTTGCACACATGCAAAATTATAGCCTGTGGGTCTTATTCTGGTGCCATGCAATTCAACAGCAAAACTCCAGTGGATTTCAAAGGTGTAGATTCATAGATCAAATCTCTGACTTAAGCAATGCATCGTGTAGTTTTTTTCTGTTGTGGCTTTCAAGTTATGAGCCACGCTTGCTTGCACTGAATTACTCGCTACGACCATACTCCTGTGCTTTGTTGAAGTTTAGGCCAGTAGACCCAATCACTAGCCTGGGACAAACAAGCAATCAGCCATACACAGTTCAGTTTGTAGCTCACCTAATTCCTCACCACACAAACAAAAAGCAACAGTCCTGTTCCTGAGTGAGATTGTGGGACCCTTTAGTAGCTCAAGGGTCTCATCTTCACCCAGCCTAATGGGTTCATAGGGGCTGCTTTAACTTACCTTCTCCAAGCCTTCTGCTACCACAAACATCTTATCAAGGCTCTTAGGGAGCTGTATCCTTCAGCTGGAAATCAGTCCCAATCACTAGATTCTGTACAGCTGAGTTGGCTGATTCTCGGCACTTGCTTGCTGGGCTTCTCTCCAGAACAGGGCTGGCTGAGAGGTCCCTGACCCTTAAGGGTATGTCTACCTTGCAATTTAAAACCGGTGGCTGGCCCATGCCAGCTGACTTGGGCTCATGGGGCTTGAGCTAAGGGGCTGTTTAATTGTGGTGTAGACATTCAGGCCTGGGCTCTAAGACCTTGTGAGGGGGGTTGGGAATTTCTACACCTCAATTAAGCAGCCCCTTAGCCCAAGTCAGCTGGCATGGGCCAGCTATGGTTGTCTACGCACAGTGTAGACATACCCTAAAGGGACAGACTGCCCTGTTACAAAGTTGTAATTCACACAGAATAGATTGCACAATTGAATTCAATGACAAGAATACAGTTTAGGGTGTACAATCTTATAAAATGTAAAACTACCAAAAAAGCTAGTCTCTCTGAGTAAATTATATTTTAAAATATACCAGTTTTACAATTAAGATGTATTCTGGTAGAAAGCAGCTGAATTTGGTTTCTACAATAAGTGACATGTAAGAGAAAATAACACAATAGAAACCAGACATGGAACATGCTAGTAGGAATTAATGGTAAATTCTCAGAATGGAGAGGGGTAACTAGTGGTGTTCCCCAAGGGTCAGTCCTCGGACCAATCCAATTCAACTTATTCATAAATGATCTGGAGAAAGGGGTAAACAGTGAGGTGGCAAAGTTTGCAGATGATACTAAACTGCTCAAGATAGTTAAGACCAAAGATCTCACAAAACTAAGTGATTGGGCAACAAAATGGCAAATGAAATTTAATGTGGATAAATGTAAAGTAATGCACATTGGGAAAAATAACCCCAACTATACATACACTATGATGGGGGCTAATTTAGCTACAACAAGTCAGGAAAGAGATCTTGGAGTCATCATGGATAGTTCTCTGAAGATGTCCATGCAGTGTGCAGAGGCGGTCAAAAAAGCAAACACTACCCTACTGAATCTTCTCCAGGCAAGGAAGGAGGTCAATTTTCTGCCATCATCTCCTTTCTAGGGGAACCATACCGTATTTCCAGTTAATCTGGGCTACTGCCTGGTTTTACTCAGGAGATTCCCTGGTGAGTGTAGGTCTAGTAACACTGTATGGCATGCATGATCCTCTGGAGCTGCCTGAATTAGTGTCAACTACCTCAGCCTGCACCCCCCACTAACTGACTTAGTATTATTTATCATTCATTTGGAGTACCTAGACATTTTGGGGGGGGGGTTGGCATAGTAATCTGGGGTTGTGGGAATTATAGACAAGTACGCATTTGACCTAATTCTGCTTTCACAAGTTTTACAGTGGTGTAGCTATTAACTTTAAAAAACAATATTCTAGTTCTATATTGGCATAAACAAAAGCAGAATCAGGCTCAGTAAGTAAAAGATTCACTGTAGTGCAGCGTGTACCACTAGTTTTTCCTGTCCTCTTTCAATAATCCTTTTAGTGAGCCTTAGTGAAATGTCCTCTCTCTGGGTCACCGGAGGTGTGAGTTTGCTCCCAGTTCCTGTGCTGGATTATGGATTCCAAGGAGGAGGAACCAGGAACAGGTAATGGTCTTGTTGGAAAACTAGATTTTAGAATTCTCTGGCGTTAGCTTTTGTATATTACTAGGTGTCACCACCACATTAGTTAGCAATTTAGCTGAACAGGATATGCTATCCTATCATCACACAGAGAACCAAGGTCATGGAATCATAGACATGTAGGGCGAGAAGGGATCTCATGAGGTCATCTAGTCCAGCCCCCGGCGCTGAGGCAGGACCAAGTAAACCAAGACCAGCCCTGCCAGGTATTTGTTCAACCTGTTCTTAAAAACCTCCAGTGATGGGGATTCCACAACCTCTCTTGGAAGCCTATTCCAGTGTTGAACTACCCTATAGTTAGAAAGTTTCTCCTAGTATCTAACCTAAATCTTCCTTGCTGCAGATTAAACCCATTAAACCCATCCCCTTTATAGCAGCCCTTTACATCCTTGAAGATTGTGCTGAGCTGGCTTCTGCGGAATTAGTTTTCTTACTGGAACTGACATATGTATTTCTGATTAAACAGCCACAGCTCATTTTACACAACACTTTTAATAATGTAGTTATATCAAGCTATGGATGAGCCAGGTTAATCAAGTCTCCAGTGATGCTGGTTGGAATTTACACTCCTTTTAAAATCAAGCTATATCGTCCCTGCTCCCTTCTCCAGCCACTAGGCCAGTAACCCTATCAAAGAAGATAATTAAGTTGGTTTGGCATGATTTGTTTTTCACAAATCTATGTTGGCTAGTCCTCATACCCCTGTTATCCTCTAGTTGCACACAAATTGATTGTTTAATAATTTGTTCCTGGTCCTGCTGAGATTAACTGGGAGTTACACAATATATTACTGAACCGCAAGATCAGATGTCAGGAGGACTTTTATCAAGGAGTAAGTAGCGGCAGCTGTTAAAGAAGATAGACATCCAGGACCACAAATTTCAAACCCAGCATGCTTGACTCTATAAGTTAGCCTTCCAAAGTGGACAAACTGAACATCATGCAGTTTACTGTGTATGGGTACTGTCTACCCCTCGTCCATCACCAACTTTTTCCTCTTCTCTCTTGAGCCTTTTTTATTTTTGGCCAGATAATTATCACCTTCCTCCTCTGAGGTGACTGCATTTCAGTGGTGCCATAACTGGTTAAAAGATAGGAAATAGGATAGAAATAAATGGTCAGTTTTCAGAATGGAGAGAGATAAATAGTGGTGTCCCCCAGGGGTCTGTATTGGGACCAGTCCTATTCAACATATTCATAAATGATCTGGAAAAGGGGGTAAACAGTGAGGTGGCAAAATTTGCAGATGATACAAAACTACTCAAGACCGTTAAGTTACAAACAGACTGTGAAGAGCTACAAAAGGATCTCTCAAAACTGGATGACTGGGCAACAAAATGGCAGATGAAATTCAGATGATAAATGCAAATAATGCACATTGGAAAACATAATCCCAACTATACATATACAATGATGGGGTCTAAATTAGCTGTTACCCCTCAAGAAAGAGATCTTGGAGTCATTGTGGATAGTTCTCTGAAAACATCCACTCAATGTGCAGTGGCAGTCAAAAAAGCAAACTGAATTTTGGGAATCATTAAGAAAGGGATAGATAATAAGACAGAAAATATCATATTGCCTCTTTATAAATCCAAGGTATGCCCACATTTTGAATAATGGTTCAGAAAAGGGCAACAAAAATGATTAGGGTTATGGTACAGCTTCCATATGAGGAGAGATTAATAAGACTGGGACTTTTCAGCTTGGAAAAGAGACGACTAAGGGGGGATATGATAGAGGTCTATAAAATCATGACTGGTGTGGAGAAAGTAAATAAGGAAGTGGTATTTACTCCTCCTCATAACACAAGAACTAGGGGTCACCAAATGAAATTAATAGGCTGCAGATTTAAAACAAACAAAAGGAAGTATTTCTTCACATAACGCAAAGTCAACTTGTGAAATTCTTTGCCAGAGGATGTTGTGAAGGCCAAGACTATAATAGGGTTCAAAAAAGAACTAGATAAGTTCATGGAGGATAGGTCCGTCAATGGCTATTAGCCAGGATGGGCAGGGATTGTGGGCAGGGATTCTGTTTGCCAGAAGCTGGGAATAGACGACAGGGGTTGGATCACTTGATGATTACCTGTTAATTCCCTCTGGGGCACCTGGCGTTGGCCACTGTTGGAAGACAAGTTGCTGGGCTAGATGGACTTTTTGTCTGACTCAGTATGGTGGTTCTTATGATAGGGTTACAGGAGAAGGCCCTTTCTCATGTGGGTTGTTGTCTTACCGAAACCAGTGGGACTATTTGCACATATAAGGGCTACAAGAGATAGGCCCCCAGTTTGCAGTGTGCTTTGGGATTCTTTGAGATGAAAGGTGCTATGTAGATTATAATATACAATAACTCCTCACTTAACGTTGTCCTGGTTAACGTTGTTATGTTGCTGATCAATTAGAGAACACGTTTGTTTAAAGTTGCGCAATGCTCCCTTCTAAAGTCGTCAGCCGCCTGCTTTGTCCACTGCTTGCAGGAAGAGCAGCCCATTGCAGCTAGCTGGTGGAGCTTGGAGGTTTGGAGCCAGGGTGGGCCGGCAGCCCATCAGCTCCCCGCTCCCCTGTGCGGCAGCCGCCCAGCAGGCTATCAATTGCTGGGCAGTTCAGGTGTCCCTCCCACCACTGCCCTGTGCTGCTCCTGTCCTCTGCCTTGGAGCCTCCTGCTTGCTGTGCAGGGGGTGGGGGAAAAGAGGGGTGCTGATGTCAGGATGTCCCCTCCTGCCACTCCTGTACCCCATCTCCACAGAGCAGGGTCAGGACAGGACAGGGCTCAGGACCGAGGGAGCTGCAGCTGCTGTCTCAACTTGCTGATCTACTTAAAATGACAGTGTACTTAGAGTGGGGTCAGCGTACTTAAAGGGGCAATGCGTGTCTCTCTCTCACACACACATGCCCCTCCCCGCCCTTTGGAAAGTGGAGGGAGTGGTGTGCTCAGTGGGATAGCGTTAGGGTGACCAGATGTCCCGATAAAATCGGGACTGTCCCGATATTTAACCCTTTGTCCTGTGTCCCGATCAATGTATGATCAGGACGCCATTTGTCCTGATATTCAGGTAAGGAGGCGAGCGGGAGGGAGGCGCTGACCCCGTGGGTGCTCCGGGGCTGGAGCACCCATAGGGAAAAATTGCAGCCAAGCTCCCCCCTCCTCCCCCCAGCGCACCATGTCCCCACTCCTCCCCCCCTCCAGTGCTTCCTGTCGCCTAACAGCTGTTTGGCGGCGCTTAGCGCTTTCCAGGAGGGAGGGGAGAGGAGCGGGTACACAGCGCGCTCAGGGGAGGAGGCGCAGAAGAGGCAGGGCAGGGGCGGGGACTTGGGGGAGGGGGGTGGAATGGGGGCAGAGCGAGGGCGGTGCAGGGGTGGGAAGAGGTGGGGGGTGGGCAAGCACCCACCCGGCAGAGGGGAAGTCAGCGCCATAGGGGTGAGTGGCAGGTGGGGGGGTGAAGAGGTGAGCGAGCGAGCGGGTGGGGAGGTGAGCGGTGGGTGGGAGGGACGCAGCAAGCCAGTGGCAGGCTGGGGGATGAGGAAGGGCACGGTGGGGTGGCTGAGTGGGGAGGGGCAGGACCTGGGGCAGAGTGGGGGCAGAGCCTGGGAGGAGCAGGGGTGGACTGTGGGTGGGGCTGATGGCACTCCAATGTGTCCCAATATTTTAGTGTGGTGATCTGGTCACCCTAGATAGCGTGGCTTCATCACTGTTCGTTTCCGCAGGGAATGGTTGTAGCCACTACCATGCCTCTGTTGTGTGTCCACCCTCCATTCGTGCTGCCTTGTAGGGTGTGAGGCTACATTAACAACAATGTGTTAACCTTTGAGCGTTCATCATTTAGCAGCAAAAACAACGAGGAGTCCTTGTGGCACCTTAGAGACTAACAAATTTATTTGGGCATAAGCTTTCGTGGGCTAAAACCCACTTCATCAGCTGCAAGGCATTCCCTGGGAAATATCCCACCCTCTGACGCCACCACCTCAACCAAACTTCACAATCATCATCGCTGTGTACAGTATTAAATGGTTTGTTTAAAACTGTGTTTGTGTGTGTCTGGTGAAAAAAATTTCCCTGGAACCTAACCCCCCCATTTTACATTAATTCTTATGGGGAAATTGGATTAACATCGTTTTGCTTACAGTAGCATTTTTCAGGAACATAACTACAACATTAAGCGAGGAGTTACTGTATCTCTGGTTGGACATTAGGAAAAAGTTCCTAACTGTCAGGGTGGTTAAACACTGGAATAAATTGCCTAGGGAGGTTGTGGAATCTCCATCTCTGGAGATATTTAAGAGTAGGTTAGATAAATGCCTATCAGGGATGGTCTAGACAGTATTTGGTCCTGCCATGCGGGCAGGGGACTGGACTCGATGACCTCTCGAGGTCCCTTCCAGTCCTAGAATCTATGAATCTATGAAACTGTGCTGTTTATGCTCAGGAGGCTTCTAGAACATCGCAAACACATCAGAGTATAAATGTTCTCACGTTCACCCTTTTCCATCTGCGTACATGTCCAATAAACATCTCTCCTACACTTCAAGTGGAAATTTAGGAAACTGAGCAATGTATGAGAAGAAATTTTGGATTGCTTGAATCCAGATCAAATAGCTCTTGCTGAAAAGTGTAATTCTGAAGTTAGTTGGCTTGAAAGCATTAGCTTCTAAACTATCCTTAGAAATAGATAGAAGCCAGTGGTATGTTTCAGAGGGAAACATGTTGGTATTTGTTTCATAAGCATAATAATTCTGTTCCATTCAGTCATATAGATACACTCTCAAACAAAAGTGCTGACAGATATGTTATCTTCCTACATCTCCTTTTCCTTATTTATCTGGCTCACAACACAAAACATCAAAACGGCTCCTGATATTGTGAGAAGCTGAGTGCCCTCAATGCCCATTGACAACATTCTACATCCTGCTCATTCTGACCCTAAGTGCATGGTGTGTCTGCAAAATATGGAGGTGGGAACAAAATATTATTTGCCTGCCAACAGTTGAGTGTTTGCATAATTACCTGTTTGTTCCTGCACATGTGTATGTTGCTGGCATAATATATATTGTTGAAAACTCTCTCCAGAACGTCAGCTGGGAACACTAGGGAGTATAAAGTGACCAAGAACAATCACATTGGCATCAGCAATAACTATTAGTGTGGCTATGGCATGTGAGATAGCATCAGTACATACAGCTTGGAAACTTTTTTGCTATATTGCTTTCTGTCCCTGTGTAACCAGAACATGTTTTCAGTACTGCTGGTTGCTTTTATTGGACAGATAAGGCCATTCATTGCAGTCACTGATAAACATCTTTATCTTTTCAAAGCATAATTTGGAACGGGCCCACTATCTGTCCTTAAACATTCTTCAAAGAAAGCTGATGACCAAGATGGTAATGACTATAACTAAATATACTAATCTCTCTTCCTCTTTCTGTGAAACTAAATTTGGATCCTGGCTGGAACACAAGCACGTACAAGCAGAAATATGATCTGTTTGTGAAACAGGAGTATCTATATTTTGCTTACTACTAAAAGTAATGGAACTCTCAGGGCTGGCTCCAGGCATCAGCTTGCCAAGCAGGTGCTTGGGGCGGCCACGCCGGAGAGGGGCGGCACATCCAGTGGACGGTCCCTCACTCCCGCTCGGAGCGAAGGACCTCCCGCCGAATTGCCGCCACAGATCGCGATCACGGGTTTTGTTTGTTTGTTTGTTTTTTTGCGCCGCTTGGGGCAGCAAAAACCCTGGAACCGGCCCTGGGAACTCTCATAATCTCCTTCCCAGGACACTTTATTAATTTTCCACTGTCATCATTCCAGGCTACCTGCCGTACCCCCTTGCAGGCAGACATGGGGTTGCAGGTGAGCCCTTGGTTGATTTTCCCTTCACCCAGGGTATCAACAAGGCCAAACAGACCATAAGGTTAACAGAAAAGCCAACAGAGGACATGAACAAAACTTTCACTTCAACATCTCAGATGGGATACTAGATCATTCCTGGTCTACCCATCCCCACACCTGAGCCCTGTGCTCTCTGTACCCAGGCACTTCCCTCTGGGGATCTCTCGGTTCCAGTCTCTGCACCTGGTGTTAGGCCTCTTACCTCACTGGAGTAAGATCCCTCTCTGAAGTCCGAGGTCCATCCACAGCGACTCTTCTCCAGCGACAGCAGGTGATACTTTCCAGGTCAGACTTCTGGCCACTGTCAAGGGGACTCCTGACTGAGACCAGGTCCCCTTGGATGCTGGCTGACTGAAGTCCTCCATATAGGAGGCTCCCCTCTCTAGGAGCACCTCTTATAGATTCAATATTTTGGTGGGTTCCCCAGAGAGCTCACCCTCTAGGCTCAGTTTCTCCTGGGAGCTCCTCCTTACAAGAGCTTCCTGTCGCCCCTTGGAGAATTCCCTTCTAACTGAGTTTAGGTAACCTTTATTTACTAATCAGCCACCTGGGCCAGTTATGGGAAGACTAGGACCTAGCTCCCCATAAAGGATAGCGACCATACATAGAGTGTGGACTATTTGCTATTTAATAACCACTTTTATTATAGAGATTAGAGGTTTAGCATTGAGGTTTGTCACAAGATGTAAAAAGTCTAGTTAATAAAAGTTATTTCAGTCCAAGAAAATTCCAGTGAAAAACCCATCTTTCTTTAAAATGGATCTTGCACAACATTAGAATTTTCTGAAAGGTGCTAAAGCACTTTAGACTCCCAGACCCACTGTAAGAAGGTCTCTAATTATTTATTTATCTCATACATAACATGTAATAATTCCATCACACATGCTCTCTCAAGGTTTATTCAGCTTCTAGCCCATGAATGATAAAGAGGAAGAGTATATAAACAAAGGATTATAGTATCAGAGATCTTGCTTAGTCATAATGACCGTTCCTCAATCAGACAGTGTAAGAGAGGCAAAAAGCCAGCTCAGGTAAGTCTCCTAGACGCTCAACAAGGATTCCTTTCGATTCACCTGACAGAGTCTCTATTTGTGGACTATGTGGTGTCTGCATTAGGTGTTAATTGTGATATATGCAGGATTCAAACTAAGTAAGTCTACCTATTGTATAATAATGCCTCTTGGTGCATGGGTAGCATATACAGCCTAAATCGCTTTCTAGGAGGCCGGATCGCTAGTGAGCAGGGACGGTTCTAAGGATGGGCGAGCAGGGCTGTGGCCCTGGGTGCCAGCTTCTAGGAAGTGCTGTACCACTGCACTACTCAGCCTTTTAAAAATACATTTTAGGCTTGACTGCTGCAGGATGGGGCAGCGAAAACATTTTCCACCATGGCTGGCAAAACAATTAGGGCCACTCCTGCTCATAAGTGCTCTGAGGGCAGGTTGACTTCCACACCGACCTGCATACCCCATGCCCACGAGAGACTGGGAATATAGCAGCAAATATTGCACAGGGGTAATGTCTATACACTGTACTCCACTTTCTACTTACAAAGCAGTTTTACACTTTATTATATTCCATTTTACAACTTTACAGACTACCATTACAATTTCAACTCATACTTAAGCAATTCAGTACATACTTTGATAAATGCCTTTCAGTGTACTGTATATATGTAACTAAAAAAAGTACAAAACAAGCACAGTGGTGCAATTGTCTGGGCACTTTCAATGTTGCTCAGCAAAATAAGCGAGAACCCTGTTTGAAAGCATGTTAATTTTGGGGGGGGAAAATACTGAATGTATACTAGTCACTCATTTGAATTTTAACATCCTTTGCACAGCTCCAAGTATTCCTGAGAAATATCTGTAAAGTGTCACTTTTACTTGTAAATCTCTTTATATTTCGGCAGTGGATCTAAGTGAACCATAACCTCCGTCACCAGATGTCCCACTGATTGCGCAAAAAACGTGTAAGGAGTCGTGCATCCAGGGAGAATGCATAGTATCTTCTTGGTACATCTAAACAAAAACAAGGTAGTAATTAAGTCACGTTTCAACTCATTATTCACTCATGATATCACTGTTTTAAAAGATACACAAAGCAAAAGTGGCATAGCATTACCCAATTTTGTCTTCAAAGCTGGGTTGCAAAGGCAGCATAACAAAGAAATGAGAAAGAATGGTTATTCAGTAACTACAGTATGATACATATATATTATTAGGTAGATTTCAGAAGAAGAGACTGTTCAGCTTAAAGACAGGCAAGACTCTCTCTAAGGCTAGGTCTACACTACGGGGGGGGTCGACCTAAGATACGGAACTTCAGCTACGTGAATAGCGTAGCTGAAGTTGCGTATTTTAGGTCGACTTACCTGGCTATGAGGACGGCGGCGAGTCGACCGCTGCCGCCGTCGACTCCACTTCTGCCTCTTGCCGCGGTGGATTTCCGGAGTCGACGGAAGAGCCATCGGGGATCGATTTTATCGCGTCTTCACTAGACACGATAAGTCGATCCCCAATAGATCGATTGCTACCCGCCGATTCGGCGGGTAGTGAAGACATGCCCTAAGAATTCCTTACTGCTATACCTGTATATTTTAACAATAGCTCAGAACAAATGTGATTTAGTTGTTCAACCAAAATCAGTATTGTATAGTATGATCTGATGACCTAAACACATGACCTAGAAATCAAACTTCATTATACTGCAGCATTTACTTAAAAATGTACAAAATGAAACAGACACACAGCTCCAGAAACTGATATTTCTCAGTCTGATTTCAGTAGATTTAGCTATATTGCCTTGCAGAGTTCTCTAGTTTAGAAAATAAACCTAAATTCTGTGATGCAAATGTCAGGATGAGCGGTAAATACAAATACAGATAGGAACCCACTTGGTTGTACAACCTGATGGTAGAAAGATTCTGGGTGCTCAGATCCCATTTAAATAGGTGGGAGTTCTGAGCCTTCCCCCCAGAAGCAAATTGACCCTTTGCTGACAATGGATGTCAGTGCGGGGTGGTGAATATAGCATCATTGCAGGCATAGAGATGAAGAGACTGGTTTTGGTACTCTCTTAGAGAGCATGGCTGTAGAGCTGGTCAATAATGGTTTTACTGGCAATTTTGAAAAAAGTCAAAAAAATTGTTTTGGGGTAGAGTGAAAATGAAAATTTTCAGAGAATTCAAAAGTAAAAAATTGTTTAGAGTTGAATAAAATGTTTTGTTTAGATTGTGAGCAATTTTTTGAATTTTAAAAATATAATTAAAGGAAGATTCTGAATGAAAAGTCTGTTTCAAACCAAAAAAATAAAACCCCTTTCCCCCCCCTAAAAAACAATTTGGCAAAATCAACACCAATTCATAAATGTTTGTGTCATCAATCTTGCATTTATTGCCAAAAAAGTCAGGGCACGGTGGGAATTACAACATACTACCTATCTGCTGTACCTTGATTTCAAAGAGCTCCTCCTGGGGTAGGTTACTGGGGGCTTAGTGTACATTCTGTGGGGCACTGGTAAGCCAAAGGAATTACTCTGGATTTACACCGATGGAACTGAGCTCAGAATCTGGCCCATTTTGGGCCATCTAGCACAGCGCTTCTTTCTGTGGTTCCCTGTGTCCTCCAATTGCAGTTCCCCATCTACTTTTGCTTCTACCCTTCTCTTCCCCATCTCTCTCTCTTGCAGCTTCCCATCCCTTCACTATCTTAAGTAACCTGAAAGTGGGCCTCAGGGGGGCATCTAGTGGGTTGCCCTTCTCCCTCCCATATCAAAATAGCATACAATATTTGTTTGTTGGCTGATTTTTTAAAAACATATAGCAACCAATTTTTTTAAAATTTAAATTGGGCCTCTAAACTAACCCAATTTCCTCCTCTGTGTTTAACCAAGGAACTTTGCAGAAGAGTTTCATTATGGTAAAACTGGTAAAGATGTTTTGTTGCTATTAAATGCACAAAAGATTCAAAGCCAACCATTATCTACATGTAATAAGTAAGACAAACATGAAGATCAGTTTTGTCTATATGAAGTCTTGGGCTATTCATTCTATACAATGCAATATGTGGAACCTTCATTAATGAAAACTAATATTCTTAGCTAGCACTTAACCTGAAAACAGCAGATATTGCATTAATACGTTGTCCCATTCATCAAAGAGAACAAGATGGTGGATTTTTAAATGTGTTCAGATAATAGGGAGTATATTAACAATGCATCTCTGTTCTAAGAGCTCCCTACCCGCTGTGATGCTAAGGCGTGGTACTGGCTGATTTGTTTTCAATTTGAATATTGCAGAATTAAAAAACCCTCAAATTCTGGCAGCTGCATGTAAATTCAATAGCTTGGTCAGGCTTACTTGCAAAAAGAGTGGAGTAAGCAGGTGCAACTCCTGTGAACTTTTCTGGGCAAAATTCAGTGGTGAAGTAAACAGGGTTATAATATGTGGAGAAAGCACAGCAGGGGGCAGGTAGCAGAAAAAGCAACTAACTAGAAGATATAAGATAAAGCAGACACCGCTCCCCCCCTTAATACCTTCCTCCTCCCCAACACTCCCAGGGCCAAATTCAGCCCCAGCACAAGAGAGGGGAACTCCCACTGACCTGAACCAACATTACATCCACTTGGTTTGCAAATGCCAAATGGATGCAAGTTATACTTTGCCACTTACATACATTTTCCTATCAATTTACACAACTGTTTGTGTCACCACTGAATTTGATGAAATATTTTTCAGGAGACCTGATGATGTATATGAATATAAAATGGTACAGTTATAATAGAAATGAAGGGAACTGTTTAATCAAACAAAAATCATTATATAGTGTGTGCAGACCCTCCCCCCAGAACAGTGGTTCCCAAACTTTAACAACCTATGAACCCCTTTCACTAAAATGTCAAGTCTCGTGAACCCCCTCCTAAAAATGAATATTTCCAGGGATTTTCTCCTTTATCTGAATATAAATGATAAAAGCAGTGATCTTGGAAATATAAAATGTGTTTTTATGACATGCTTATTACACACTATTTATTAATTATTATTTATCATTACAGTATTTTTATTACATTATGAAAACGGCAACACTCTTCCACATAGGTGTGCGCATGGGGTGTGCCAGGTGTGCCCAGGCACACCCTAATGCAGGGGTGGGCAAATGGCTCCACTGTCCCGGCGCGGCAAGCCGCGGGGTCTGCACTCCCAGCCGAGCGCAGCAAGCCGCCGGACCCTCCCCCGCCTTGCCCCCTCCTCTGGACCCATGCCGCCTCGCGCACAGCGCTCTGGGGGCCGGGGCTGCGTGCTCCCCCGGGGCAGCATTTGGCTTGGTGGTGAGGCAGACATGCTCCCCCCTCCCCTGGAGCTATGCCGCCGCACGCGCAGCACTCTGGGGGCCGAGGCTGCGCACTCCCGCGGGGCAGTGTTTGGCTCCTCGGGGAGGCTAGGAGCCTCATCTCATGGTAAGGGGTCCGGGGTTAGGGGGGTTGGATAAGGGGTTGGGGTAGTCAGGGGACAGGGTGGGTTGGATAGGGGGTGGGATCCGGGGCGGTGGTGATTAGGGGCAGGGGGTCTCTGGAGGGGTCAGTCAGGGAGCAGGGGGGATTGGATGGGGCATGGAAGTCCCGCGGTCTCTCAGGGGGCAGGGGGTGGATAGGGGTCAGGGCAGTCAGGGGACAGGGAGCAAAGAGGGTCCGGAGGGGCAGTTAGTGGGGGGGGTCTCTGGAGGGGGTGGTCAGAGGACAAGGAGCTGGGGGGGTTGGATGAGTCAGGAGTTCTGGGGCGGGCTGTCAGGAGGCAGGGGTGTGGAGAGGGGTTGGGGGAGGCAGGGAGGTTGTATGGGTCAGGAGTTCTGGGGGTCCTGTTGGGGGTGGGGAACGATTGGATAGGCGTGGGAGTCCCGGGGGTCTGTCTAGGGGCAGGATTGTGGATAACGGTCGGGGCAGTCAGGGGACAGGTAGGGGGTAGGGTCCTAAGGGGGCGGTCAGGGGACAAGGAGCAGGGAGGCTTAAGTAGAGGGTGAGGTTCTGGGGGGCAGTTAGGGGCAGGGGTCCCAGGAGGAGGTAGTCGGGGACAAGGAGCAGGGGGGGTTGGAGGTTCTGAGGGGGGAAGTCAGGGGGCGGGAAGTAGGAGGGAGTGGATGGGGGCGGGACTAGGGCAGGGTGGGGCTCCCTGGGTGCACACCCTAATGAAATGGGCTGCGCATGCCTATGCTCTTCCAAGATCTCACGTTCGTAGCTTGTATCACTTTGAATAAGCCTGTTATAAGACAAAGCTCCTATGTTTCATCAAGGAGTATCAGATGTGAAACAGCATGAAGGTATTTAAGAAGCCAACTTAAAGAGTTCCTCCTACACAAGCATTCAGGTCTTGAGCAGTCCAGGCAAACAATGCACATTACAACAAAGCTTAAACTTGTTCTTCATAATAATTTTAAAAACAATACTAGCTGCCTATTTAAATTTTAAAAACAGCAAAAAATATCCACCTCCCTTTCCATTTCTTATAAGGAGTCTTGAAGTTTAAATCTCCTCAGTGTGATAGATATGCTTGCTTTGATCTGCTTAGCTCTTGGAAGTCCAGAGGCTCCGGGCTGCTGGCCCCATGGTGCCTGGGGTCCGTAGGGACAGCTCTGTCCGCCATTAGGGAATTTTTCCCCGAGAACCCCCTGTAACATTTCGTGAACCCCAGTTTGAGAACCACTGCCCCAGACTATTTTAATGTAAAATAATTTTGATTTCACATGTTCATTTAAAATTATACTGTATATAGTATTCTAACCTGTGAGAGATGAAATTATTGTGCATAACATGACTAGGAAATTCTGAGAACATCTTGTTCAATCAGAAGTTACAAACACTTGGAAACACATAGTACAAACACAACTATTCATTTTTAGACACCTGGTACTGTAGCTTTGTTATATTAACTTTCTTTTATAAATTAAAGATATGATCCCAGAGGTAGAGAGATCAGTTTGAAGAGCCAACTGGCCTCTGATTTCATATCATGTTAATGGGGATGGTACAAGTTATTTTTCTGCATCTGTTAACACTATGCTATTATTGATCATAGATTACATCTGTACAACACCTTTCACCCAGAAGATTACCAAAGTGTGGTTACAGTGCATGTATATCTAAGGGTACGTCTATACTACCCGCCAGATCAGCGGGTAGTGTTCGATGTATCAGGGATCGATTTATCGCGTCTTGTCTGGACGTGATGAATCGATGCCCATACTCCACCTTGGCAGGAGGAGTAAGCGGAGTCGACGGGGGAGCCGTGGCAGTTGACTCTCCGCCGTGAGGATGGCCAGGTAAGTCGAACTAAGATACTTCGACTTCACCTACGTGAATAGCGTAGCTAAAGTTGCGTATCTTAGTTTGAACCCTCCCCCCCCCCCCCCCCCCCCGCTAGTGTAGCCCAGGCCTAATGGTATAACACCCACACACCCACTTCATTCCCTCCTGGGTTTTACATGCTGTTTAACACATACATTGCTGTTTAGGCCAGGAAGCAGAAAATATCAGACAAATGAGGGAAGGAATTTATATAGGCAAGATGTAACTAATCAAGTTGCCAGCAAGCCAAGACTTATTACTGTACTCTTGCAAAAACTGCCAGAGTTCTTCATGCCTATACATGGCTAGGATCCTAGTTATTTGCATCTGTGAAGGCTGCACCCTAAAGCACAGTATGCTGCAACGCCACAATGAGGCACAGGCTCAAAACAAACTCAGAGGTTAGAGTTCCATCTACTGAATCACCCACGCTTCCATATTCAGGGGCTTGGGTTTTCATATGCAGTTAAATAATGAAAGAAAAAATTGAGCCTGTTTTCAAGCACAAAGAAAAAATCCCATTTAAGTCCTTGACACACAATATAGCCATGTTTGGGTAGCAGACTGAGAGCATGTGTAATTCCGTGGGCAAATTAATGATAGGAAAGTAAGGGAGGTGTCATTTGATTTGTAAAAGTCTACAGGATCATAATTTCAAAAGTGTCACCCTCTACAGCATGACAGGGAGGACTTGCTATCCTCCACCCCCAGGGCCGGATTAAGGTTATGAGGGGCCTAAGTATGAATTATGAAGTCATCAAACATTCCTCTACATACATATTTACATATTAATTTATGTAAAATTAACAAGTTTATTCTACTCTCACGACACGCAATTCTTCCAGCAGATACTTCTGAGTAAGAGGTAGCACGAGGGATGCTACGCTGTCCTTCTCTTAGGCCTCCTTTCTCCTAGATGGTGGAGTGCTCATCTGTATGAGGATGAACACTGCAACATTCCCCATCCTGCTCACCTCTTTCAGCCTTGTGCTTCTACCCTCAGCTCTCCCCGGCACAGTGCAAAGCCAAGCCCTGCAGGTGTTTCCCCCAAGCTATGGCCTCTACATCATACACCCTATCTCACTCTGACTGCAGCCTGGGAGGCAGCCAGCTTTTATTATGTAAAAGAAAACCACTCGGGTGTAAAATCCACTGAAGTAGAGGAAGTAGCAGTGGGAAAATGACATTGGGTGGCATTGTATTTTAGGCTGTCTTGCTCTGACAGCTGCCTCTCAGTGTTGCACTGGCTGAGGACAATGAATTACTGTTTTCACATTGAACCCAAATATTATTTGTGGGATGATACCCAGTTTACATAGTTAATCTCCAGTGATTCACCACATCAGGCCATTCTGTCACCAAGCTCTTCCACAATTAGAATAATAGATAGAATCATAGGAGTGGAAGGGACCTCGAGAGGTCATCTAGTCCAGTCCCCGGCGCTCATAGCAGGACTAAGTATTATCTATTCTAGAATGTGTGATCAGCAGCTCTGACACGAGGTTTTCTAAGCATGAGTTCTGTGTGCACCAGCCCCCTATGGTTTGCATGTGTTTGTTTTAAGCTTTGTGTAAGAAAAAGATAACAGATGGAAGTGACACAGATCGTTAGATGGCTGCCCAGTCATGATATTTAGCACTTCTGTACTATGTTAGCTCTTCAAAATCACTGTACAAACATTAAACAAACTTAATCTAAAGCCTTTCAGCTTTTGAGTGACTAGGAGTTGACAAAACAGAGCTATTCCCTGTTGTGTTCTCTGCCCCGCTGAACAAAAAGGCTTCATTGAAAATCAGCATCTTAAAAAAACCAGTAAGGATCTTTCAAAAGAACAGTCCAACCAAGGCTGCTGTAGTGACACCCTTGCTACATCAGGTCTGGTGTTTAAGGCTGGTGTAGAATGAAGGGAGAGCTTGCTGTTTCGTTTGCAGGTGTAAATCAAGCAGACCTTGCCTATTTTTTTCGTTAAGTGCTCAGAGTTTAGGGGAGGAAAGTGAATGAGATTCTGCTTATACTGCATGCAAAAAAGCAGAAAGAACCAAAATCTATTCTTGTGCAAAAATCTGTTCTCCCTGATGTCAATAAGGCTACACAGGTGCAACTGTTAGCAGGAATTGGCCTGTGTTCTCATTCCCGTCTCGAATCACATTCCAGGCTCACCCAACATTTTCCAGTTGGGAAAGAAGTTAGTTTGAATTGGAGCAGAAAAATGAGGACTAACTTCAGATTTATTTAGGTTTAAGTTTTTGGAATGAAGCTCAAAAGAAATCAAATGTGAGGTACTTTTATGATGGATTGAACAGCTAGAGAACCAAACAGCAAATGGACAGAACCTGCCTTTGCCTATTCAGCCAGTCTTTCTATCATAGCCTGCTAAGAAGTGGATTTAAAATCCTTGAGGGAGTGGGGAGGAAGAAACCTACAACATTGTATGTTGAGCTTCCTCCAGTGATTTTGCAACCCCTTAAAAGTACAAAGCTGCGTTGGCCTGTGGAACTAGGCTGAGCATAAGGAAAGAACTTGATTGCCTGTGCATCCCAGTACAGAAAAATACACCAAAGAAAAAAATTGGATGTCTTTGATTTTTAGTACAGTTCAATACAGTATTGAACACCGTGCATCATACCTCTGAAGCCCCTCGCTGGAAGGTTCTGTAAAAGTTAAAGTACAGGTATCCAGAATAGGATGTTTTGTTTTGTTTTTCCTACAAATGTGTGGGAGTTCATTCCTTATACATGGGAGGGGCAATAGTTCTGGCTGGAGCTAGATAGAGTGTGTGCAGGTTCTGTGCAAGCTTCCCACCCTACTGCTCTGGTACTGCCTCTTCCCCTTCCCATCCCCATCCCTTTGCCCTGCCCCCCACAGGCACTCACCAGTTGTCCAGAAACGGGACCCAGCATACACAGAAGATGACGGTGATGGGCACTAGGACCCAGGAGGCAGCATCCTGGAGCTGCCTGCCAGCCTCAGCCAAGGAGAGGGTCAGAGGGAGACTCTTCCCTCCCTGACAGCTAAGCAGAGCTCCGGAGAAATTGGGGGTGGGACGAGCTGGGTGCAGCGGGGGGAGGGAGGGGGGAAGGGGACAATGCCTGCTCAAACGACACCCACGGCTGGCACAGGTTCCCGTGGTAACCGGATTTTTGGTGTCCGGTCACCAGTGTTAACTGGATTCCTGGCAGTGTGTTCCTGCAGCGCGGGGTGATGCAGGCTGCCAGCCCAGCTGAGCTCCTTCCAAGCCACAGGGGGCTGCTTTGCCTTTCCTTTGCAAGCTCGCTCCCCCTCACCCGGCCCCAGCTCTGCCCCCTGCCTGACCAGTAGGGCCTAAAAATAGGAGGGCCTAAGGCTATCGCCTTATTAGCTTACTGGGTTAATGCAGCCCTGCCCACCCCCCACTTCCAGCTTGAAGTCCTCTGGTTGGTGGGAATTTTGGTAATACAATGTCATCAGAAGTGGGTCAAGTTGGGTATCATTCCCCTTTCTGCCACCAACACAATGGTACCAAACATGACAAAACTAGAATAATTATCGAGCTGTATATCTGACAAAATGTTTTTTAAAAAAATCAATGCTTTTGTAATTATACTTTACCACAGGCATGGGAAACATGCAACCCTCACAAAGTTACACTGTGGCCCTTGACTGGCAGTACTGTGTTATCAGTTAATGCTCAGAACATGACACCTGAATCATTTTTTTAATGTTACAGATTACTGTAAATGGAAGGAGTGCATCAGGTTGATTTGCCATCATTGGAAAAAAAGAAGCAGGTCAGTGATATTATCAGATTTGCTTATTTTGCCAAAAGAGTTGTAATGAGGCACCGATTAAGACGTCAGAATCCATCTGCAAACAGTATGCATATAGTTATGTAACAATCCCAAAGTAATTTACATTACATACAATCCCAAAGTAATTTATTAGAAAATCCTTGTTTTTACTTTGGTCTCGATCATTTTTAGGTATCAATGGGGAGACAGAGTACCAACGAGGAGCCGAATCTTTGGAGGATAAGACCACTGAGGATCTGGTTACACACAACGCTTGGGGCACCTTACATGCTCTAAGAAATGCACACAAACTGAATATGGCAAGGTTGGAGAGAAAGTACATCAAGCAACAGGAAAATTGATGGGACAAGTGCCAGCTGTGGGCAAGACTTGCCTTATACTAAGTCCCAAGGTCTGTGTTTAGAGAAGAACACCTGTTTCTTCTGTTGTTAGCCCAAAGGCATTCATTATTGTGAGACATGGCATTATGAAGCTACTGTCATGCATGGTTCAGTGAAGTTTCTTCGTAGCACTAACGAAGAGGCTGACGCTAAAATTATCTTGCATGCCATCAATGCCACAAAGAGAAGTGCAACTGAACTCCAAATGTTTGCACAAGACTCAGATGTTCTAGTGCTCTCTGTGCAATTGTGACGGAATGCATGCCATACTCACACCCTACACACTATTGTAATAATCTTTGAACAAAGTATGCCTTGAGAGGTATCATTTGAAAACTCATAACTTGCTGATTAGTAATATCATGGTAAAATGCACGTAGCACCATTAGGTGTAAAGTTATGAACATAAACTGACATCATGACCGAAGTGTGTTTCCCAGATAAGTCTGAGGAGGGGCTAACGCTGTTTCTCTAAAACAAAGGGCAAGCCGATGCCCCAGCCAGATGTCAATAAAGCTGATGGGACATCACATATCAAGTGGCCATTCTTTGGCAAGAAAAGGGGACATGGACAAAGATTTAGCAAAAAACAGCTGGAGGTCTCCTTCCTCCATCAGACCTCCATCTCCTGGTTCTCAGCTGGAAATGTTTTTCAAGGGGAGGACTGAAATTATAAAAAGGAGGAGCAAACACCCCAAGAGACCTCTCTCTCCCCCTGTCCATTTCGCTCTTTGCACCTGAGAAGACAAAAGAAGCAGCTGTTGGCCTCTGGGGAAGGGGCCCTGACTGGAAGAGTTTGGTCAGTAACACTCTTGGAAGCATGTGATGAGAAATTTTGCTTTGAATCTAATATCGTTTGTTAAGCTAGGCACTAGAAAGTGTTATCTTTATTTTTCTAGTAATCATTTTGACTATTATGCCTCATTCCTTGTACTCACTTAAAATCTCTCTCTTTATAGTTAATAAACTTGTTTTACCTAATCCACTGTGTTTATCTTACAGTGTCTGGGTAACTGTTTAAGATAATAAGCTACTGTATATTATTCCCTTAAAGGAATAATGGACTTAATACATTTGAACTGTCCAGGAGAGGGCTGGGCGGCACAGGACATACATTTATGGGGGGAAATCTGCGATTGGGAATATGATGGGGTCACCCTGCAGAAGTAACCCAAGTGTGGCTGGAAGTTTGCAGTTCTACACAGACACACGGGGTGGCTGGCATGCTGGAAGGCTGTGAGCAGCCCAGGTGGGGGCTACAGCAGCAAGACACTGTAAGGCACCTAAGGTTACAGGGCAATGATGAGACATCCCCTCACTGATCTGGACTGCACCGTGGTATGACACAGAGATGCTACCCAAGACTTTCAGAAGATTCTGTTTTTGTGCCTGCTGCTGAGGAGTAGAATCGCAGGGTATCCCTCAGAGACCTGTTCCTATCACTCTGCCAGGTCTCCACGCCCTTTCAGAATGACACTACTGGAGGTTGGCTGGAAAGACCAAATTATCTTACTGGAAGGCTTTTGTTTCAGCCTCCAAAGACTCTGTCCTGGCTCTGGAGGTGCTTGGAAGAGCTGAGACAGTCACTGATGAGGTCATAAGTACGCTGGAGGTGATTACATGCCAAGTTTGCCATTTGAAGACCAACATTACGACACTTGCCAACATTACATTGGTAGACGTTTTCCAAGAGGCAGGCAGACAAAGCAAAACTGCCATTGAGAAGGGGTGCTGTCTAGAGGACAAATTATCAAGCAATGGAATGGCTCTGGGATGATCAAACATATCCAAAACTACCATCCCCTATCAGGCATGAAGAGGTGTTGAAGGATGGACTGATCACACTAGTCATGTGTGAAATACCATGTGCTTCCCAATCAATCCTTCAACTAATAAAATGCTCGTGCGCAAAAACCAGGTGCTCACCACCATGCAAATGTTTAGCCAGCAGCCTTCCTTGTACAGAGAAGTCCAAGTGTGATATGGACGAGAATCAGTGTGACAATGGGTCTAGCAGTGATGCCCTAGATGGAGATGACTTTGATGAATAAATATTTTCAGTCCTACATGTCAAAGATAACTTCCCTAGGATTGCCAGAGATCAATGTCCTTGTTTATGTAAGCAATGCATTCCTGTGTTAGAGTATAATTAAAAAAAACCATTGATTTTCAACATTTTCTCCAATAGGTAGCTATATAATTGTTCTAGGTTTGCCATGTTTGGTACAACTGTGTGCGTGGAAGAAAGGGCTTGCAAATGATACCCAGCTTGACCCATTTCTGAAGACACTGTATTATCAAAATTCCCACCAACTAGAGGACCTGGAGCTGGCCACTGGGGGGAGGGGGGAAAAGGAGGGAGTGAGTCCCTCCACTGAAATGATTCTGTAGAATTTTTCGAGTCAGATGACCCCTCTTTTATTCTTCCTATCACTAAGTTGCCCATGGAATGTGATTTCACTACATTGTGCTCACAGACTAGAGATAATATTTCAGCATAGTTTTTGGAGTCTCTTTAATACATGCCTGTTCATGGATGATGTCGGAAAGCTCTTTCACCATGTCTCTGAAGTTTGATTTTAGTCCTTCATGGTACTCTAATTGGTCCTCCTTAATGAGCTGCTCATTGAGTTCCAGAGCAAGTCCACAGGCCTGTATAAACTTCCTGGGGATGAAAGAAATAGGCCCTGGGCATTATTATTTCTCATTCACATTTGCAGATTGGAGCCAAAAAAACAAACGGATGTGTGCGACTTTGTTTACAAATTCGCCCCGTGGGCAAGCACAAGGCAACATCTAATCCAAAAAGCAACCCACAGGTTCTCTCTTGGGTGGCACTGAACAAAAAAGGATGTTTGTATTCTATTCCCGGCTGTTACTGTTACTCTTGGATTAAGTTCTCTCTTTCACATAACCGCTTCTCCCCTGTCTGAGGCTGTGGTGAAATAACCGTGTGCGTCTGACTTTCAAAGGCTGTGTTATGAAAGGGATAGAGCTGCCGGGACCGCAAGATTGCGCAGCAGGGTTAGGGGTACAAGATGTCTTCCCTCTTTCTTTCGTGGCAAACATAAGCGTCCGGCACTACTTCCCAGGGGTGCCCAGTGCCCCAAAGGGGACAGGAAAGAAGTCCACAGCCTGCTCCCCCTGTGCATTGGTCAGCTGTCTGGGGTGGGAGGCAACTGCACCCAGCAAAGGGGACAGCAGCAGGCGAGCAGGCTGGGTGTGCCTCATTGCTCCTGGAGGAATTCTAGATACCAAAGGCAGACTAGTAGGAAGGAGGAGAGAGGGAAGGACAAAAGTGGGGAAAAAGCTACAATGACCCTAACTGAATGGAGGACGGGAAGTTAGCTATTTAATATATTTAGTTATCTCTTGGGAGGCACAGAGTTGGGCACAATTCTAAGACCACAGAGAGAATGACAGGATAGATTGGTAGGTAGATAGATTGATAGACAGACAGACGCAAGACAAATTCTTGTTTGAAATCAAATATCTTTGCAAAAGTAGCAATGGAAGCGAGAGTAATGGAACCACATGGACAGTAAATGGATTTATTTAAATATTTTAAAGTTCTTTCCAGTTTGACAGTCCCCCTAGAAAAGTCTCTCTTGAAAGATCACGAAATGAAGCATAATTTAAAAAAATTAACAAACACACACACACACAAAGTCTTTGGTTTTTAGCGAGACATTTCCCCTTTTAAAAAACAGTTTTGTCTAGGTGTTGAGACTGGGCACCTGATAGCTCATGAAAGCTCTAGCTTTAAAAACAGAGTCAGCTTTAGTATGCAGCAACTGGTGTATTTATAAATTAATTATGATCATCATTATTATTTTATGTTATTTATTGTAGCCCCAAGTGCCCTAGTCATGAACCAGGATTCCATTGTGCTAGACGCTGTACAAACCCAGAATGAAGAGAGAGTCCCTGCCCCAAAGAGCTTACCATCTAAGACAAGAGACACATGGATGGATACAGGCAGACCGATGATGGGGGAGTATAAAAAACAATGAGACAGTATGGGTCAGCGTGACGGGCAATGGTCTCAGGGTTAGAAGGAGGCAAGATGTTCTGACTAGGATTCGGTAAGCTCATCATGGTCAGGATACTTTTGGGCCAGGAAAGCGGAAACCAGTCTCCTTCCAAAATCAGAAGGACAGTACCAAATCTTTGAATTAGTATTTCAAATCTTAACTCTGATCATTAAAAAGATAAGAAAAACCATATAGCCCATTATGGCCAGCAGGCTAATTCAATGACTTAGTAACCTACCTGAACATTTCTTTTAACTCATTCACCTTCTTAGTGGGATATTTGCTGGACTGATTGTCATTCAGGAAAGCTCTAGCATAGGCCAGCGGACCAGCATTAACCTAAAACCCAAAATGTGAGAACTCATTTATGCTGCAGCTTTTAGGTTAATTTTAGAGGGTAATAAGTTTGTTTTATTAGAAATATTACTTAAGCTATTACTTCATGCCACTAGATGTGCATTTCTATATGGTCATGGGATAGCAATACTATAGTACTGTTTATGTAACAGAACAGAAGGCACCTGTAGTTCAAAATGTTACGCTTTACTTTTGGGAATGGAAAACATTTCTTTACTGATATTCTGAGTCATTTTCAATAAGACATGATGATGATATTGTCTTGATAAGTATATCTTCATACAGAATTAACAATATTAAGCAACATATTGAATCTTGACTACATATTATGATGTTAACAACATTTCCCTTTTTTCCCAAAAATTGTTTAAAGACATTATATTCGATATATTCCTGGTTTGAATCTCTTTAAGAGGGCAGCTCCTAATATAAACCTTTCAGTCCTGTTTAAATTCTATTGCTAATATTTGTTTTATTTCCTTCAGGATGTTTTTCCAATTTTTTATTTATTACCACCAGTCCCATATCATGTGCATGAAAGAGGGCCTGGCCGTCTTGCATTTCATACAGATATCTGGGTCAATATTATGTATTTTATTATATTGACATGGAGAAACATTGACATGGAGAAACACCCTGTAAACTAAAAATTACTGAACTTGCACTACGTTAATAGTAGAGTCAATATCCATTGTCTGCATCATCTCATCCCATTATTTTGCTATTTCACATTTACAGTCTCATGAAATTACACATTCTAGACAATCTTGAATGCTGCTTACTTTATTAAAAATCACTTTCAGAGAAGAAAAGCACCAACAAAGCTATCTGTATTAAAAATTTTACACACGGGTTTGAAGTTTCAGCAATCTAGATACACTAAAAAGAATGCACGCTATGAGTTTATCAGCTACAACGGTTTACTTTAAGGGTTGTGCTAGAATTTACTTTTCTATTTATAATCTTTACATACAAAAAGAAAAATGAAGAAATTGATATTCCTTCATTTCCTTTTTAGGGAGTGACCTCTTGACATGGGCCATGTCTCAGACTGGGGACAAGTCAGGATTCATGAAGCTGTTTCTGTCTGTCTTTTCCAGGTCAGTCTTTCAGAGCTGTTAAATATAACCAACACCTGCCACAAACAAATAATGGGCAAATACATATGGGCCTGATTCTGCGAACACAACAGGGCATAGTGTTTACTCCCATGAGTAGTCCCATTGACTTACAGTGGTAAGTACTACAGTAGGTATTGTTGGCAGGATCTGGCCTGCAGTGCTCCAATGAGCTAGTTAATGATTTCTGGAAAGTAAATAAGCTGTTCTGTCAACAGAGTAATGATTTCAAGAGGCTGTGCTAATGACGGGCCTTACCTGTACGGAAACACAACCCTGCAACTTGAGCTGCAGCTGGATCATGTCAACCTCATTGGAAGAGCAGAGTTTTTGCAGCTCTGCTGTCTTGTCTTTTATCTCATCAGTAGCAACATCAATTGGCTTGAGATTAACCTGTTGTTCGTTATTTACTGGAATTCTCTTCTTCACATATGGAAACGAGTTTGAAGCTATTAAACACATCAAACAGAATGTACAGTCTGAAAATCTTCTCAGTAGACCCCTTCCCAAAGGCTCACAGAACAGATCTAGACAGGTCCCTATCCTGAGGATTTCACAAAGCGAAGGTAAAATCCTGGCTGTGCTGAAGTCAGTCGTAGTTTTGCCACTCAGTTGCAAGAGGAGCCAGGATTTCATCCATAGTGTTTAGGCATGACATGATCACAAACAAGAGGGGGAGGAAGTGATGAGGTTGAATAAATCAGATCTAAAACAATATGGAGACTCAGTCCATGTCCAATTAAAATTAAAAATTCTGCACAGAATATTAAAAATTTAAAAATATTTTAAAATTCTGCAAATTTTGTCAGTAAATAAATGTGGAGGCTCCAGCATGGCCTTGGGGAGCACAGATCACTGGCTGCACAGAGGTGGGACAGGGACTCGATGGTGAGGCTGCACCCAATCCTGACACAGCGCCAGGGCTGGGCCTGCCCCAGAAACACCTCGGGAACCCACTCCTCTGTGCCAGGCACACCAGGTGTGGGCAGGCAGGCTCAGCCTGGCAGGATCCAAGTGTGGAGGGGCTTAGTGGGGGGGATCCAAGTGTGGGGTGAGAGGGTTCTGTATGGGGCAGTCTGGGTGCGAGCAGCTCAGTGCGGTGAGGGTGCCAGGGGGATCTGGATGCACAGGTGCTCAGTGGGGGAGGAGGGTCTGGATGCAGGGGCAGTTGGACTCTGCAGGGAGGTCCCAGGTGAAGGTGGCTGGGGCTCAGCACGGAGAGTCTGGGTGCTGGGGGAGTGGGGCTTGGTGGGGTGAGGATCCAGGTGCAGCTGGTTGGGGCTCAGTGGAGTGGGGGTCCATGTGCGGGTGGCTCATTGGGGTGGTCCAGGTGCACAGGAGGTGGGGCTCATCGAGGTGGGGGTTTGAGTGCAGGGAGCAGACTGGGTGCAGGAATAGGAAGGCTGGATGCAGGGGGTGGGGCTCAGTGTTGGGGGGGTCTGAGTGCAGGGGTGGGGGAATGGATGCAGGGGGGTAGGGACTCGGCAGGGTTCCAGATGCATGGGGGTTGGGCTCAGCAGGGAGGGCCTTGTGCAGGGGGCTGGGGCTCGGCAGGGTGGGGGTTCTGGGGCAGGGGGGTTGTAGGTGTGGGGAGTGAGGCTTGGCGGGGGTACTGGGTATACGGGGTGCCCAGGTGCAAGAGGGTTTGGAGGACAGGGGAGCAGTTCCCCATACAGTGACCCCGCACCCCAGAGCTGAGGAGTGATAGGGACAGGAAGCGGGGTGTGGTGGAGCCAGGGGAGGTTTCTGTGGGTGGGTCTGACCCGGCCGCTTTGTGCAGGGGAAGTGCGCTCCTCCCCCATCCCCAGCCCAGCCTGGACTAGCAGCTGAGCCCTGCACAGAGTAGGGCTGAGGAGGGCCAGGTGTGCGGGGGTGGGGCTTGGCAGGGTGGGAGTTCAATTATAGGGGGCTCCTCCACCTCTGCCCCCGCAGTGATTTACCTCTCCGCCGACTGCTCTGGGAGTCTGAAAGGATACGCCCATGCTGCTGGGGAGAGGCACGTGACCATTCTTGCAGCTTCCCTTTGCTTTCCCGTCAGAAAGTCATTTTTCTGCGGGGAAGTAAAGAAATCTGTGGGGGCCATGAATTCTGTGCCCACATAGTGGTGCAGAATTCCCACAGGAGTAATTTGAGATCCAGGGGTTAATACTGTAATTAGCTGACACTTTAAACATTCTATATGTGGGAATAAAATGTAACAAACCAAAAGGAACAATTCTGCATGATTCTAAGTTACAGGAGGTATTCCTGCCATTTTTTGGAGATTAATCAGCTGTGATTTGTGTGTTAAAACAATATTTGCTGATTCCTATTCCCTAATGTTTTGAATGTCCTACTCACTAGTTAGAATGGTCCGTCTTTTGCACTGCTCTTCCACAGAGCCATGTTTTTTCCCAGATAAGGTATAAGGAGATTCAAACACAAATCTGCAAATGTTGTGATTTCTTTCAAACTCAGTCTTTCTTTCAGAGAGTTCTTTGTCTTCAAAGTAGGGCTTCACATAAGTCACTTGAATATGAGCATATTTGGGATCAAGATCTTTGACATTGACCTATGATAGAAGAGAGTTATTTACTAAACGAGGAAACAGGCACAAACTATATTAACGACCAGTTTAGATATTCACGTATTTATCCATCCTGGGTGTAATTCACCCCATGCAGAGGACCTGTATGAATCCTATACATCACTTTAGTTCCACTTACACGCTATTTCAAGGGCTTAAGTGGCACACAGGCCTTGGACTGACCCTGCTGCCTCGGGTGAATTTCACCCACAAGAATTCCTTTGGACCTCTGCCAGACAGAGTCAGGTTGCTTATGCAATGAGCTCCCAGCGCCTTCACACAGTAACGGCCTTCCCCTGCTCACTTTATAACTCTATAAAGACACAGTCACACCCTGTGATGGTGACAGACATTTCAAAGCTACTGCAAGTAGTTCCTGTGTTCAGAACACTGTCAGGTTTACACTCAATAAAAAACACAATTTACTGCTAGAGGGATGTGCGACTGCAGCAGAACGGGCATATCAAGCACCTGCTGCACGGGAGGAACTCCCATGAATGGAACACGTCCTAGGGAAATCCCACGGCATCGTCCTAGTAAAAGGGAGGAGTTTGCAAAAGGGACAAGGGGCATCTCATGCCTGCCTGGCAAGTCCTGAGGACCCATAGCCAATCCTGTCCCCGACTATATGGGCATCAGCCCCTCTATGCTGCTCCCTGCTCTCTGCCTCTGGCTGCGTGTCTCAGTCTGGAGAGGGTGCAGAGCATGAGTTAATACTTCATTCACTGTCACCTGGAAGCCCTCCAGATCCATCTCCTTCTGGTCTGAGACCTGCCTCCTCCAAACCTCACAGGGCCCCGACTGTGTGATGTTTACATGGAGGGAGTTCTACAGGAGTGAGGAGGACAATCCCAAAGGATTGGGGATGTTAGAATGGAGTCTCCATTCCTTTGAACCTCTCTACTCTACAGCCTAGAGCTCACTCTTCCACGCATTTTGTTAGCAGGGCTGTCTAGACTCAGTGACACCACATGCCGTTTAACTCCACCTTATTTGAATCCTGGATAATTTTTACATTCTCTGCTCCGAATTTTTCTCCATAAAGTTTAAGAAGTCTCAGGGAGATCTCCGACAGGCCTGTCAGCTTGGGTTCCTTGTAAATGTATTCTTTGCCATCCTCTTCTTCAAAGAAAGTCTAGCATTAAATCAGAAAGACGTAGGTGGTGAATGGAGAGATTTCTTGACATTAAACATTTAATTTAAAACTCATTTTAAAATGGTTTTAAAAAAACTCCTCAGATAAGATAGGTTTATATGTTAAAACGATCTCGGTGTAGTAATAGCTAAAAAGTTGGTGAAACTTTCAAAGTGAAAATCTGGAACCTGTACTGGGAATAAGGCTGAATATCATTTAGTCACATTACTGTAAATGTAGTTAGAATGATCCCAGCATATAGAAAATTAAAGCCAGTTGTTGCCCCTTATACATTTTATTAAAAGGGATTCTGTCTTTGATTTTATAGAAGTCCAAAGTGAGAGACATCAGACTATGTGCACTGCAGACAGAGCCACTGTTGGAGTACGTCAAACCTGTAATAACAGTGGGCCATATTGTGCCATCAGTTTTTAAGCAGACCTTCCCCCTGACCACACCCATGCTAATATTCTGAAAAGTCACAATGATTTTCCGCAGAGGGAAGTATCCACGGTTGCTATTGGTTCTGTATTGCTTGTGTAATCCGAAGTGTTTTTTAAACTTTGTTAACTCATTACAGTAATATTTATACAGGGTAGGATTTTCAAAAGCTTCTAAGTCACTTAAGAGGAGAAATCTCATTAAAAATCAATGGGACTTGTATCCTAAATCAGTCAGCTGCTTTTGAGAATCCCACCCAGTGTCATAAAGCTTTGTAATAACACATTAACAAGGTACAGAAGCCCTGTACTGAAGAGTTTACTATATAAAAGAGCACAAGTGAGCAAAATACAGAACCGTCTTAAAGAAGCTAGTGGTCAACGCAACGAGAATGCTTCCTGAATGAGACGGCTGAGCAAAGACAGGGTGCTTGGGGCAGGTTAGTTGACAAGCTGATCTATGTACTTACTTGTCCATAAAAGGCCACTCGGAAAAAGGTTCCTAGAAGTCTTTTTCTTGTGTGCATCACCTCCAATATTTTAGTGTAAGCACCATGAAGTGTTCTGTACAACTGAGTAAGTTTCTGGAAAGCAGAAAAAGCCAGGTGTGTTTCAACATTATTCAAGTAGAATTATGTGAGCAGGAAGTCAGAGCCGATCCTGCAAAGTGCTGAGCACTCTTGCCCTGATTCAGCCTAGCACAGAAGCTCCTTTGAAAATGCCAGACTTAAGCATGTGCCTAATGTTAAGCACAAGAGTAGTCCCATTCATTTCAGTAGGGCTGCTCCTATTAAACTTTAGCACACGCCTAAATGCTCTGCTGGGTTAAGAGCTCAGCACATTGCAGGACTGAGTCTTTGAAAGCAGAGCTGCTTGAAATATTTCACTCGAAGTTTTTCCAATGAAAACCGACATTTTCTGAAAACTGAACTTTTTGTGAAAAACTGCTGATATACTTGAAACTTTCTGTTTTTCCTGAAGCTTGTGGTGACATTTTTATTTTTATGCCTCAGCCATATAGGCATTGCTCTCAGTGAGGCCAATGGGATCATCCAAGGACAGCATGTGGCCCATGGAGTACAGAAAATCACCTGGCATCGCTGAAAGCCTGTCCTCAAGAATGCCTTCCCTGCAGATTTGATTGTGCATTGAACCTGTTCTGAGGGAAAGTAACATACACAACTGCATGCCGGAGCATAGCTCACATTTCTTCTGAAATGACGTGGATTTAGGAATGTGCCTGCACAGTACTTTGGGCTGTGAACCACTAAGATAGGCAAGCACTGCGCATTAAGCAAGTCAAGACATGCTGGAGATACAGTTTTAATGTCTGGTTTCTCATCTGCTTTCAGTGACTCAATTCCATGGTCTACAGCAGAGCAGCTGGCGATTGTATAGGGCACAACTAATTTCTCCTGGCTGGTGTCCTGCTGAGGTGGGTTTGGACACGTTGGGCTGCATTGCCTCTTGGAAGAAAGCTCAAGGAGCACGGGAGAAACAAGTATCCGTCTGGGAACAGGAGAAAATGTTTGCCTTGGGGCAGCTGAAGCTCTGGTGGCTCTGGGTCCCAATTAGTGTCAATTACCCCCAGGTCAAAGGAAGGGACTCATTCAAGTTTTAAAAAATCCTCAAAGCTTTGAAGCCTTCCCAAGTCTAAGGGCACCCAGAAACAGGGGCTTCTATGGTGTGGATGGTAGCTATAATCTTTGCTGAATTGGTTCCCTATTTAAGAGATCTCTGTATCTGCGGCATCTCATGGGAACTATTAGCCTCCAGATTCTTGCTTTAACTTATTTTGTTTAACATTCGTCAATAATACAGAGTGTACAAAAGAAATGATACAACCCATCACATCGACTCATCACTCACAAACTAAGAATTTCTTTACTAGCAGCCTGGGGAATTCTCATTAACACAAAGCCAAGCTCCAAATAGCTACCTCAAACTCACGGCGCTTTTCATAAATCGGAATGATCAGTTTGGAAACCTCTGAAATCGTTTCGTAACGTTCTGCCTTCCACAGGCCATCTACGCATTGTTCCAATAGCTCCACTAGGACTTCCTGTATGAAGCACAAAACGGAGGCTGTTCATAGCTAAGTAATCTTAGGGAGAGGTACCATGAAAGACATCAGAACAGTTCAGCAGCACAAGGGTGGGTGACTCATTCTCAAAGAATTATTCTCATTCAATCTAAGGTTCTGCGCTTTGGAATCCCACCTCGCTGTAGTGAACATCCATCATCCCAGCATCTTCTTTCATGGCTCCCTCTTCATCAATATTGGGCGTAATTTTCTTGAAGGCTGAGCATCCATTAGGGAACAATTCTATGGAAGGCAAAAAGAAAAATAAAGTTAGAATTAAAATATTATCGAACAGTCTAATGCAGTGTATGGAATACCATGCTATGGTTACCCATGCTACATCTTTGTCATGCAGATTCCCATTGTACTTGGTGCATTTGTGCATGAAAAGCTAAACTTACTTTCATGTTATCTGTTATACAGTGGCTTATGTTTTAGCATCGTTAATATATACCATCATGACTCAGCATGGGAGGCGGTGTGGGCTAGCAAATAGGGCACTTATATGCGTGTCAGGAGACCTGGGTTCTATTCCCAGTGCTGTCACTGACTGACTGGGTGACCTTGGGCAAGTCACTTCCCCTCTCTGAACCTCACTTTCCCCTCCCAACCTTTGTCTGTCTGGTCTCTTTGGACTGTTAGATCATTTGGGCCCAGACTGGCTGGGCATGTTCCGCACCTGAGCTCAGATCTCAGTTGGGGTCTCTAGGTGCTACTGCAGTAAAAATAATAATGTCCAAAAGCACTTCAGTGAAAGAGTCGATTGCAAAGTAAAAGGGACAAGAAAGGTCCCAAGGCTGCTCTGCCTTTGTACCTCAAAAGGGAGGAATATAACGTCTTGATTCATCTATTTTGGTTCGAGAGTGTGGCCTCCAACTGACCCCTCTGCAGCTGCAAGGAATTTGGGGGAGTATTAACTAATCACTGAGGCATGGACACATATTGCCCCTTGTGTCAGCCATACTGTTCAACAAACTGTCAGTCTGCATGTCCTCTGAGACTGTGGCTTACTCCAACAGCCTGGATCTGTCTGATGGCAGAGCCAACTGGCCTGCTCCTTCTGATGGACACCAGCCATGACCTGGCAAGCCTGTTCCATCTGGTAAGGGCCTCAGAAGCACGCCCTCCTCCACCAATAGCCTTGGCTTCCTCTACCACAAAGCAATGAACACGTGTCTCACTTAGCAACTACTGCACAGAGTCATCCGTGAACCCCTGAGGGAGGCTGCACTGTACAGGAGAAGACAGAAGGAACAAGGGTGTGTTTGTGTTCTGAATGTGCATGCTGAGTGATGGGCAGTGCTGTGTGCTGCAGCGCAGGGTAACGAATGCGCAGGGTTGCCTGTTTCTAGTGGCATGGAGTCTGAAATTGAGAATACTTCCTTGGGCATGGCAAAAGTGTCACTTTCCTGCCCATGTGATGGATGAGCAATGCAGTTCAGGAACTCACACATCCTTTGGAACTGTTCCTCTTTTTCTGCTGGCTTCGGTCTCCCTTTCTCTCCAGTCACATGACTGGAGAGTATCCAGATTTGCAATGACCCTTCCATTTGCAATCATGTACGTTTTGTATATGTAACCAGAAATGTTTTCGACGAACACAAAATATATACTTCTGTGGGACTTAGGCCCCCAGTATGCCAATAAGGAGCCATCAATCACCTTTGCGAACTACAGCTGAAAATCAGGGTTTCCTGGTCTCTGCTCCCTTCTTCCTAGTGTTTGCAGATCAACTGCAGTCAGAGATATTCAAGCTACAGTTTCAATGGCGCTCTTTAGATTAAAAGATCAGAGGGAGCCGACAGGTGGAGTGCAGTACATTAACTGTCAGAGTAGGGAGTTATTCGAAAGAAAAACTTGTTTTTACATGCAAAATGGTGATATTTTAAAACCAACCAGTCTGCCCGCCACTTCCTGTTCTGCACTAAGCCACAATGTCCTCTGTCACCACTGGCTCTTTATCTACTTGTACAGGGCGTAGAACAATTCCGCTTTCACTGCACTTAGCCTGTACGCCCGCTGTGAAGGAACGCACTACTTTGACCTCTATGCAATGACACTTGTGGCATGATCAAAATATCGGGGAGCCAGTTTTTACACTGATTAGGACATTTCAGTCCTGTGTTTGACTACTTAGACTGGCGTTTACATGTGTAAATTCCTATGCCGTAGAGTTCACTATTTTAGAAGAACCCAGTATAACCTGAAAACAATTGTTTACCAAATCAAGTGAATTTGATCTTGAAAACATTTTGATGACCTGTAAACTCAGAGATGGACACACAGAAAAGGCTGCAGCATTCCCCACTCCGATAGTGAACTCTTACTTTTTCTGTGAAGAAACTCTGCAACAAGGGCTGCTACATGGACATAACACATGGCAGCCTGCAAAATACAACAAAACAGGAGCAGTTACTGTGTCAGCTGGAATCTCTGCCTCTCCACACCACCTGCTTTCAATGGAATCGGACAGATTACCTCAGAAAAGTCTCCATTTTTGACATGGATCTTTGCCATGCTGTCCAGCCATGTTTTCCTGAGCTCTGGGGTACTAGCATAGGACTTGGCTAAGCTGTACTGTAAATCGATCAACATTTCAGGGTCCTTTTCGTGTTCTTTCATTTGAGCAGTAGCCATGAGCACGGTACGGATTCTCTTGGTCAAATCTTTGACTTCTGAGGGGAAAGCAGTTGCCTGGCACAAAACAAATCTAATTAGAAGCAAACACAGAAATAAAGATGTTCGAGGTTTTGTCACAGACAGACAGATGTCAACCCTTCAACTCATTGAGTGTGCAATGGATTTAATTACTAGGTACACTGCAGGTAGCAATTTTCACATGCAAGGTACAGGAGATGATGCTGACTGGACTTTTGATGCATGAATCCTATACTGTGTCATTTTGTTATGCAATCAATGCATTTCACCTTGGGCCTGCGAATCCTCTTGGTCAGGGTCAAAGTTTGCAACTCTTACTTGAGTTGCTCATGTAAACAGTAGCCAAATGGACTTCAGTGGGACTACTTATGCTTACGTACCCTACTGGATTGGCATGTGGGTGAGCGACTGCTACTCAACGTGAGTACAGGCTACGGAATTGGGCCTTCAGTCATTCCTGAAGTATTTTTCACTTGAGTCAACGCCTGCCTCACTTGTTCGCTGTCTAGTGTGGTCTATTGTACTAAACGTGCGCACAGAATGAAAAACATGCTAAGTAAAAACTAGAAATAAACAGACATACTCCCTTCCCTGAAAAGTGAATTACTTAAAGGTCCACATGCAGGGCTGCTCCTAGCCATTTGGGTGCCCTATGCAGCTGCCCTGTGGGGGGGCTGTGTGGGGCCCCAGGCCTCCCTCCCCCAGGTCCTGGGTGGCAGGAGCTGTGGGGGGCCACTTTTGGGGGCCCCACAGGCCCCGAGTGGCCCAGGGGATTAGCGGGGGGCCAGTAGCAGCCCGCTCCGCTTTCCTTGCCCCGGCCCCAGCCGTGTCGCTCAGGGGAGGGGGTTTGGGGGAAGGGATCCCCCCACTCACCAGCAGTGTCGGGAAGCAGAGCAGCCCGGCCCCAGCCCGCTCTACTCCGCCAGCTCCCAGCCGCGGCGCTCCGCTTCCTGCCACCGGTGAGAGCCGGGGGCGGTCCTTTCCCCAACCCGAGCGACATGGCTGGGGCTGGGGCAAGGGAAGCGGAGCGGGCTGGGGCCGCGTCTCTCCGCTTCCCGCCACTGCCGGTGAGTGTGGGGGGCGATCCTTTCCCCGCACTCACCGGCGGCAGGAAGCGGAGCGCCGCGGCTGGGAGCTGGCAGAGTAAAGCAGGCTGGGGCCGGGTTGCTCCGCTTCCCGCCGCTGCCGATGAGTGCGGGGTCGCTGGGGGAAGAGGTGGAATGGGGGCGGCCCGGGGGCGGAGCAGGGGAGAAGGGTAAGAGGCAGGGTGGAGGGAGTTGTCTGGGGCCCCACTCCCCCCTAGGGATGGCGCTGCCCCTTGCAGGGGGTACCGACCAAGGGATAGGGCTGGTCGCTGGTGCTGGTGCGTATGCAGCACGCAGCTGCCTAGGGCACCATGAAATTTGAGCGCTGTGTATGCTGCGTATGCCTAAGGACAGCCCTGTCCACATGTATAAAATACAGCCAGCAAAGAAAGCGTGGCTCAGTGAACTTCAAATGCACATTTACATTCCTGTGCAGAACAAAATTACGGATCTTTGCCTGTTACCTACCAATTCCAACGACCAGTTTCATTCTATCACAGGGCATAACTCTACTTAGGTTCTCCTCCTCCCCTGTCTTTAAGTAATATGAAAATTATGGTCTTATAAAACATTTCCCAGGTTTTTCCTTTCCTAAACTGGCAGTGACATATTGTAAAATGTGACCAGATTGCAAGCATTGTATATTAATATTTACAGAAGCAGACAGAATTTATTCATACTACTTTAGCACTAAGGCTTTTGCTTTCCAAAAAAGGTAGACTGCAAAGCAAAAATAATATGGTGATCATTTCACCTCTTTTACAGAGAGCGACTGTCTCCATTTTTTATTTTTAATGGTTAGCTTTATTACACGAGAAACATCTGGTCCTCTCTTCCCTCCCTTTGCTGGAAATTCTTGGAAAGCTCTTTGGATGACCAGAAAGTGATGCTATACAAAGCTGTAACCTCAACAGGAGTTCTCCCTCCCACCCAGCTGCAATAAACATGACAGTTAGCCTGACACAGCTCTCACAGTCATTGAGTGAGAGCTCAAATCGCCGCGGCCAAAATGCTTGTTTGCTCTCACTCGACACATATAATTCGGCAGCGGGTTACAGGAGTAAACAGTAGAAATACATAACATTCGATCTTCAAATACGATCTCTGTGTACATTTCCCAGACCATGTACTTGGTGGTGGTAGTGCAAACTTATTATTTGTTTTAATTCATCAAACTTACCTTCATGGGCCTGTCACTGTTTGCAAAGTTATTAATAATGAATAGCGACTCCTGGAACCTCGATCCTCCATTTAGTGCCACATCTGCTATTAACTGGCTCACTGCAATTATTATCTGTTGGAAAAGGGACAGGTTCTCATCCATGTGCTTTGTTGTCACAATTGTATAAAAAGACGTTTGTGAGTCAAAAATCTTTCAAACAGAATGAATACCATTAATCGTAACTAGGGTTCCGTGTCTGTGACCGCTGTGACTTCTGCAGCGGCAGCGTGGCTGACCCCAGGGCTGCCCAAGCAGCTGACCCTGGAGCCAGCCGCACCAGCTGCTGTTGGAGAGGCCTGGGACCAGCTGCACCGGCTGCTGCTCTGGGCAGCTGGCCCTGGGGACCACCTGAGCAGCGACCAATATGGGTGGCCCAGGGGACCACCTGAGCAGTGGTCCTGGGGGCGGCGGGAGCAGCCGCAGCTCGGTGGCTCCTGGCAGTGGTCCTGGGGCGGCCGGAGCAGTGGCTGGCCTCCCGTGGCTCCCCGCCCCAGCGGTGGCCTGAGTGGCAGCAGGTCCCCCCGGCAGCTGGTGCTGTGGGCTCCCCAGGGCTGCCTTCCCACAGCTGGTGCCATGGGCCACCAGGCTCCCCCCCCCACCCTCCAAGATTCAGTCAGGGGTATTTGTGGTATAAGTGATTCTTTGTTTCTTGCCCGTGACCTGTCCATGACTTTTATTAAAAATACCCATAATTAAATCGTAGCCTTAATCATAACCAGTCGCATTTCCTTGTTTACTCTTCAAATCTGATGATTATTAAAGCAGGACGTAGTCCTGCTGTCAGAACAGCACATTTTAGGAGTAGGACTGGAACAAGCAGACTACAAGTCCTAGGCAGGAGTTACTAGATGCTATGTTATATTTCTCTCTTTTGTGATTTATCACAGCTTGTAGCCCATCTGCTACTCTGGCGGCTTTTATCATGACTGAAAACAACAATACAACAAAAGCCAGAAACAAGCCCCCAGAAGAATTCCTCCCCCAATCCAACAGGCAGGACTTTCCCCACCTGATCATGGACAATCACCCCCGGTCTCTTCACCGGTCTCTTGGCAAAGAGGCGAGCCTTGCAAGCATATGCTGAAACTCAATCTTCTCATCCATAAGGACCCTGGGCCAAATCCTGAAATCACGACTTAGACCAAACTCCCGGGGAAATCACTGGAATCAATGGGATTTCTGACCAGATAAGGACTGCAAGATTTAGCCTTCTTAAAAAAAGTCAAACTCCTTCTCAGACTCCCTGATGAATAGGACAGGCTGAGGTTGAGAAATCCCGGCAATACCCAGGAGTTCTGGTTCTATTCCTGGCCCTGCCTGTTGAGCAACCATGGGCAAGTCACTGCCCTGCTTGGTACCTCACTTTCCCCAGCAATAAAATGGGGAGGGACGACACTGATCTCCTTTGTAAAGTGCTTTGAGATCTGCTGATGACAAGCGCTGGACGACAGCGAGGGCCTAGTGTTAATATTTTAATCTCTCATGCTGAAGATCAGAGTCACGCTGGACACATTCTCTGTCTTTGCAGGACTCAGACCTGGAGATTAAGCACTGAGGTGCCCCACTGCACAGCAGTTCACCTTTCACTGACCTGCAGGTGTGTTCTCAGAAAGGTTTTCCTTTTAGTGAACTCAAAGTTGTTCCTCATCAAAAGATACAGGAGTGCCGATGCCTCGTTCCTGGTGGAGGCTAGCTTCGAGGTGCAGCACTTCAGGACCTCATAGCACAAGGCTGCACACATGGTCACCCTTCCTTTGAAAAATGCTGAGGGAAACTTAACAAGAAGTGTGCCAATGTTAGAAACACACCCAGTACACACACAGACACATGCGCACACGCAGGCCCATGCTTTGTCTTCACGTCTGAACGCAAACGGGCCTAGATTGGTGTTTGGCTCCTAGAAATCCTCGTGGGGATGAATTTCAGGGTCTTATTTCTAATTGCTGAATGTTTATAGAATGCCCTAATTATGTGTGGAACTCTGGAGACACACATCCTGTCCTAGAGAGCTTGAACTCTCCATCCGATCCCCCCAAACGGAGCTCGCAGACAAAGGAAGCCGTAGGCCAGGGAAGGGTGAGGGTTAAAACAAACACAGACTGTTCCCCTGAGGAGGAAGTATATCAGAGCAGCAGGAGAGGAATAGCAGCAGTTAGGAAATTTGTAATCCAAGCAAATCTCTAAATAAGAGTGAATTGTGGCTGAAGCCTTCTCTGCTGGCTGCCTGGAGTTGCAATCTGCTTCTTCCCCCAACTCACTGGGCCTGATGGTGGGAGCAGGGGTCAGAGCAGGGAAATGACCTGGAAGGAGGACAGGGAAGGGGGATGCATGCTACCTTCCAGCCCGCCACAAGGAAACCTCAGCAGGGAAGCTTCAGAGACGAGGCGAGCTCATGGGTGGCACAAGGACCTTCCTCGTGGAAATGGTGAGGGCTACCTAGTCACTGAAGAGTGGGCAGGATTTGTCTGTGGGCCTGGACCACACGCAAGTACTCAGAGTATGCCTGCCCTGCAGTCAAAAACCAGGCTCACCGCCGCAGCTGGCTTGGGCTCGGGCTGCAGGGCTAAAACATGCCGTGTAGGTGGGGAGGCTCCCAGAGCCTGGGCCCAAACATCTACTCTGCACTTCTTAGCCCCTGAGAACACAGCGATGCTGCAGCGAAAACCGAGTCTCGGAGCCTGGGCTGCGGGGCTGTCGTTCCCCCAGACACCACAGAGCAGTACTGGCTGACAAAGTGTCGGGGTCTCGCCCAGCGAGGGTGCGTCTATGCAGCAGCTGGGCAGTGCAATTCCCAGCGCGGCTGCAGCAGCCTGGACTAATCATCTGAGTCCACTCCCCAAGGGTCAGGCCAGGCTGTACTCGGGTGGGTAGCCTGAGCCACCACCCATGCCACTACAGTCACACTGCTACTTTTACCGAGCTAGTGCGTGTCCGTCTACCTGCGCTGGGTAGCACCCGCCCGGCTGTTATGTAGATGCACCCTGCGTTGCCATCGGCATGAGCATTTTCAGCAGCTGACCCACGACCTCAGGCCTCAGCCACTTGCGCTAAGCATAGCGAGCCGAATGCCCCGTCTCACCCCAATTCAGGGGAATGCCACGCACTCGTCTCTTCTCTTGCTCTTCCTAGCAGAGGAGGAGGGGGCACCCTGGGGTGTGCAGGTGGATCCAAGCGGAGTAATTTGCTGAGGGGATGGGAACTTCTGAGCGCCGTTAAAGGTTGTATTCAGTGGCCAGAATATTGGGCCGACATTTTAAAAACGTCCATAAGGAAATGAACTGTGGGGATGCCACTGTGGAGCGCTAGTATCAGAGGGGGAGCCGTGTTAGTCTGGATCTGTAAAAGCAGCAGAGAGTCCTGTGGCACCTTATAGACTAACAGACATATTGGAGCATGAGCTTTCGTGGGTGAATGCCCACTTCGTCGGATGCATGTAGTGGAAATTTCCAGAGGCAGGTATAAATATGCAAAAGCAAGAGTCATGCTAGAGATAACGAGGTTAGTTCAATCAGGGAGGATGAGGCCCTTTTCTAGCAGTTGTGGAGCTCTAGGCTTTCTGCCGCCACATGATTTCTGAGCAACTTGCTCAGCTTACAAGAGGCTGGTTGGTTTATTTTTTAATTTGATTAAGTAAATGGTAATCTCAGCCCCACCAGGGACTGTGGCTGCATCACGGTATTATTTGTCAAAGAAGAGTCAACAGCCGAAAGATCACATATTTCCTACGCGACGGACAGACTGAACCATTGGTAGGGGAGCTCTGATCTCCTCCTGTGCTCGGGGCAGGTCTCTTAGTTGAGTTGGTAATACAAATACTAATTATAGCAGCTTATAGTGAGCGAGACAGCAGATAAGCCTTACATTCATTGTCTTTGGCCAAAATCAACATTTTAAGGGAAAAAATGGGGAAAAAGAGAAAATAAACACCAGTGTAATAGTAAAGCGCTAACAAAGTGTGTACACAGGAACGAATGATTAAAGATTAACTGCTGCTTACTGTAGCATTGCCCTCTTCCACTAGCAAAGGCAGGAGATGAACCTCAGTTCAAGCATTTCTACTAGGCAGCTCCCCTACGATCAAGTTTAGTCAACAGTGGGCTGAGAGGATTAGCGGGTGAGGTATTTATATTAGGTATTGTTTCTGGCCCGCCGACATGGTATTATTCCACACACAACCCTGAGACCTGCAGGAATGTGTAGTCTTTGGCTGCCACAGAAAGTTCAGAGATTCTTTTCCGTGTCTAGAATACTCGTCAGTCACTCCTTCAGCGTGTCAGCCGTGGGAAGGCAGCTCTCAGCCAGACAAAGAGAAGCCATTCCCCCAAAAGGGGGGAACTTGGCTGTTCCCATCTATGGGGCAGATCCTCAGTGGGTGTAAATTGTCCTAGATCCACTGACTTCAGAGGTGCCACCCCAATGAGTTCTGAGTGCCTGTCGGCAGAGGGGCATCTAGATCCTCATGTCTGGAAGTGCTGAAGAGGTGCCAAGGGACCCCCAGCTCAGCATGCTTTGGGTCCAGTGGGGTTCTGCCTTGCAGCACACAGCCCACGGCATCCTGATGCCCCACAGAGGGACCACAAAGGGAGTGGTTCCAAGGGACAACAACATCCATGGAGAAAGTATCTCCATGCTGGGCCTGACTAGAGGAGTAGCCCAAGGTGCCCTTAAAGTAGCCAGAGAATTTCCCCTGTGCTGCGGGAAAAGCCTCCTGAGCCAGGCCCCACCTGGCATAAGGAGAGGGAGGAAGCGTGCCAGGCCAGAGGGGTGAGAGAGACAGAGCTTGGGCATGGTGGAGCAGGGCTCGGCTACTCCTGACTCTCCACTGGCAGGAAGTTCTCAGGGACCTTTGCCAGTGACAAAAGTTAAAGCTACACCAAGGCCAGTGGACAAGGATTAGGGATTTGCACCCAGCTCCCCTGATCCCCACTCTCAGCTCCACTCGGACACAGTAGAGAATCAAGCCTGATGTGGATCAAGTGAATTAGCCCCTTAAAATAAACATTTCCTTCAGAATCCTTCCTTCTAGGACCACTCCCGAATCGGAGATGTGTATTTTATGTCAGCATTCTCCCCAGCCACTTGGGGCTGGCAGCAACCAAGAGCATAAACCATTAAGAATAATTGATTTGTATTGAGTTTCCACTAAGGAAAGAAACGGAGCTTTTTCTTCCTTTTCTTTTTTAAACAACTAAGCACAGCGTGAGCTCAGTTTTCTTGCGCCAGTTCTGTTCTATGTCTCTTCCCGGTTGTGTTGCCAATTTGAGTTTAGTATAGAAGGGAAGACTTTGGAGACAACAAGCAATAAAATGTATTTAGTATGGGTGAAATTAAAAAGATTTTTTCCCTAACGACTCACCATGACAGGAGGCTCTTTCCTGCTTCATTACCATTATCTCTGTGCTAAAGGAGGTGTGTTAAAGTAGGAGGTAACTTTAGCAGAGCCACAACCAGAATACACCGTAGTGGGAACAAAGTTACTGGTGATGGTGTGCAAACCAAAATCGACATGCTGGGACTTTCAGATCCCATAACAAGTTTGCAAACAGAAAAGCCAACCTTGTACCTGCCTTTGAGAGACAATTGCCCTGGCCACTTTAGAGTCACTCTGCAGTTAGAAATGACCTTTAAAATCTAACACAGGTAGGACAAGGATGCTTGGAACCCATGCGGTTACAGCTGGCAGAGAAAAAACTTCCTTGCAGATACTATCTACTGGGTCTGTATCTCTCATTTTACAGAAGCAACGTATTGCAGGGGAAATGAGAAAACTTCACTCAAATAATTTTGCAAGTTTCTGAAAATATATCAGCCAATTTCAGCACTGCTGCAGATGGTCAAGACTCCACTGAAGTCAACAAGTTGCCCTCATGGACACCAGCAGGGAACTTGGCCCACCGTAGTTTTCACTTTGCTTTGGAACCCATGGGCATAAGGCCTTAGCTCTGGGGTAACTCTCCGGGAGCTCGGGGTCTTGGAATCTCGTAAGGAGATCCAGTAGGGCTGGTGTGGATTTGCCTGTTCGTTTGAACTGCATAACAATTGGCTGGGAAGGGAGGAAGTTGTTGTGTTCAAACACAACCTTGGGCCGCTTTTGTGCAAAACGGAACTATCGGAATGTTGAAAAAGCTGCCGGGGAAAGTGAGCGCGTTGCTACCTCTCATAGATGCAGCAGGTCCTGAGTGCTAGTCCCACCCCGGCAGCTAACTCGTTTTAATGCTGCCTGTTGGCACAAATGCTTCAAGGAAGAGCAACATTTTGGTGGGACTGATACTGAGCTCTTACAGGATCTAGGGAACACCGCGGAGGTCAATGGACTTAATTCAGAGTCACACTTGTGCACATTCAGTCAGAGTCAGGACAGCCTCTTTAGCTCCTGGTGATGTCCCCTGGTATTTTACCCAGCCCTGATAAGTGTCAGTACATTGATGACCTCTGTTTAAAGTTAGACGACTCCATCTAGCCCTGCTGATCCATTACCTCCAAGCAGTGCAGGCCAGCAGTGAAAGTTGGGGTAGGACTGTCCGTCCCTCCCGCCACCTGTACGAATTCTAACCGGAACCTTTAAAGCTGTCCCACCTACCCAGTGACATCTCGTAATGGTCAGTAGGGGCGGGAGCACAGTTTAATGGTTTGGGGGCACAGGACCGCCTCACGCGTCACCTCTGCACCTACCTTGCTAATGAAAGCTCTCAGGGAAGCAAAGACATGCTTCAGAGCCGCTTCTGACTGCCCGTTTTTGAGAAAGGCGAGATGAATATCAAAAACCTTTTTCATGAGTGGATTATGGCCATCGTTGTTTAAGAGCTGGTTCTGGAAAGCAAGGAGAGAATTCATTCTGCAGAAATACCCAGCGTGTGTGCCTCAAAAAGCCAGTTCCCTACCTTTCGTAACAGTTATTCTTCGAGATGTGTTGCTCATGTCCATTCCATTCTAGGTGTGTGCGCACCCACATGCGCGGCCGTCAGAGATTTTTGCCTTAGTGGTATCCGTAGGGTAGGCCGTTGCGCCCTCTGGAGTGCCGCGCTCATCCGTCGGTATATCAGGCACCACCAGCCCTACATCCTCTCAGTTCCTTCTTGCCGGCAACTCCAACAGAGGGGCAGGAGGGCGGGTAATGGAATGGACATGAGCAACACATCTCGAAAAACAACAGTTACAGAAGTTAGGTAACCGTTTTTTCTTCTTCGAGTGCTTGCTCATATCAATTCCATTCTAGATGACTCACAAGCAGTTTCTACGGAGGTGGGCTCGGAGTTCACGGTCTTACAGTTTGCAGCACTGCTCTGCCAAAGCCAGCATCCTCTCAAGCTTGCTGGGTAAGCATGTAATAAGATGTAAAGGTGTGGATGGAGGACCAGGCAGCGGCCCCACAGATATCCTGAATCGGCACCTGGACCAGGCGCCTTTCATCCTGTCTGCCACCACAATGAACAACTGCATTGACTTGTGAAATAGCTTAGTATTGTCGATGTAGAAGGCAAAGTGCCCTCCTGAGGTCCAGGGCGTGCAACTTGTGCTCCTCTTCCAATTTATGAGGCTTCAGAAAGATGACAGGTAAGCATATGTCCTGGCCGGCATGAAACTGTGAAACTACCTTGGGCAGGAACGCTGGATGTGGCCACAGCTGGACCTTGTCCTTGTAGAGCACCGTATTGCGTGGCTCGGAAGTAAGCGCCCTGATCTCAGAGACCCTGCGGGAAGATGTTATCGCAACCAGGAACAAAACCTTCCAGGAGAGAAGAAGAAGAGAGCAGGAAGCCAGAGGTTTTAAGGGGGGACCTATGAGCCGCAACAGCACAAGGTTGAGGTCCAAGGGAAGGGACGGGATCCCTGACGTGCAGGTAGAGACTCTCCAGACCTTTCAAAAACCATCATGTCATGAGCGAAGACTGACCTGCCCTAGAGCAGAGGTTGGAAGGCCAAAATAGCGGCCAAGAGGACTTTGATTGAAGACAGTGACAACTCCTGGAGCTCAAGGTGTAGAAGATAATCCAGGATCACCTGCAGCGAGGCCTGCTCGGCCCAGATACCCTGGTCCAAGGTCCAGCATGTGAACCTTTTCCATTTGGCCAGGTAGGTCACTCTGGTGGAGAGCTTTCTGCTACCCAACAAGATCAGTTGGACACAGGCCGCTGAAGTAGAAGAACCGCTAACCCTTGCTAGGCAAGGGAAAGGTGCTCCGACCAACCACCACGAGCACTAAGAAGGAATTGAGAGGGCGTAGGGTCGGCGGCGCCTAATATACCAATGCCTGAGCGCGGCACTCAAGAGGGCGCCACAGCTGACCCTACAGATACCACTACGGCAAAACTCTCCCATGGCCGCGCACGTGGACACGCGCACACCTAGAATGGAATCGACATGAGCAAGCACTCGAAGAAGAACTGTAAGTGACTAGGATAAGTGACTGCAAAACAGAACATACCATTTCTTAAGCCACACAAATAATAGTTCTACAGCGACCTGGGTAAATAAGTACAGACAAATGATGGTAGAAAAATGGGAAGTCCCCCCAAAGCTATATTATTTGGTCAGAGATTTTATTTTCTACACTAGATAAAAAGTCAAACGATATTACCACATTTGCAGAAGTAACTTCAAAAGCTGAGCCACTTATCTGTTACCTCTCTCACCGCAGCTTTTAAAAACACAACAAGCTTGTATCACAGACACCCTGGTACAGTTGTGTAGCACATTTTACACGGGCTGGGATCTGGCCCCAGGGAAGTAGGTGCTCTAATTTGACTAACTACACAAAGCACGGGCAATACTGTGCATGAGTTTTTGGCTTTTACTATTTGTTTGAATTCCTAAACACACCTACCAGCTGGATACATTTACTTATTTTATTGAACTAACTCTGTCAATAAAAGTATAAATGCCTAAGACTCAGCTCGGGTTTTCTTTTTTTGCACTTTACTTCCCTGTGGTCCATCTTTATGATAGTGAGCACAAAGGAAAAGAACAAAATAACATGGGAGAGCGTTCAGTCTAACACAGGGTTTGCAAATCGACTAGTGCTAATGCGGATTTCAATGCTCACCTTGAAACACTGGGTGAAGAAAGAAATGGTGTCCAGGACCGTTAGGGAAACTTCTGTGGCTGTATTGCCTTCCAGTAAGGCCTGGTGCACAATGTCTGCTTCGGAGGTGCCAGCATCTGGGAGCAGGAAGGAAAGGAAAGTGATGGAACCAGCAGGTTCTCTCCTTACCCACGGCAGACAAGGGCAGCATCGTCACCACACGGAGGGAAGCTTGTGAGTGGCCTCTTGCCACTTCCCTCGGCCCCCAAAACAGATGCAACATGACATCCCCATCCATCAGCTGCCTCTCCAAGCTGGATTCCTGGAGCAGAAGTGGGGGAGGGGGGACGTTCACCCACGTGAAGAAGGGCCAATACAAGGCCTATACCCCACTTAAGCCCCGTTGGCATTGGCCTCATGCTGGGAATCTGCACGGGGTGAATGCCACGCAGGAGGCAGCATTCCTGTCTGCTCTGCGCTCTCACTAACACCAGAGCACCGTCTGTCCCTACCGGCAACCAGGAATTGGAAGCAAGATTGGAAGAGGAAAATTCCATCTACAGACTAAACAGGGGTGATTTTTAACACACCCTTTGGCATGAAGCCCCCGCCACTCCCCACAGTTCAAAGGTCTGCAGGGAAGAGAGGGGATCGGTGTAAAGACGCCAAGCCGAGCAGCCTGACGCAACCAAAGGGAAGTGATGTCACAAGTGGCAACAAGCCATCGTCGAATACGATAAAACGACGTTACCAGCCCCGTCGCCGTACATACTGTGATTGAGCGTAAAGGAACTTTCCAAGCTGCTCAGGTGCTGCAGCCGGGCCTGCATCAGGCCCGCTCTGCTGCGAAGGGCCGGCATGGTCTGCGATTTCCTGTCAACTCCGACATGCTTGGATAGCCAGGCATCGTGAACCCTGAAAGGAGAACCCAAGCTGCAGACTGGGATGCATTACCATTGGAGTGTGAAGCAGGGAGACCCGAGTCCAATCCGCTTGTCAAGCTCAGGCCAATACCAAGCAGGGCTTAACGTGGTACCTGGCGCAGGCAACAAAAAACCGCAAGGACAGCCTGTCCCTGCTGGCCCAACGGAGCACTCTGCCAATTAGCCCCAGCGGCGGGTCTGTCCCTCAAACTCTAGGATAATCAGCAACGAAGGGGCTGCTTTGCAGCACCTCTGAGAATCAGGCCCCGAGCCAGACTTGTGAACCGAGAACCACCACTTGTCTTTCAAAACTTGCGGCTTCACGCTAGCAGAAAGCTATAAAAGTAAATCTCAGCGGAGGGCTGGCGGGGTCAGAGAAACGGCTGGGAAGTTGAGCTTTACCAGTGAGAGCTGAAGTTGCCCTCTGCTGAGCCGGAGGAAAAGAGAGAGCACCGAGCGAAGTGTAGCTTCTCTCCTCTGTTAAAAGCGGAAGGGAGCCCCCCACTTCCTCTCCCTGGCTGGGGTGAGCAGGGCTCCCAACAGCTCCCTCTCCCCGCACTGGACCCGCTCCCCTGTACATTCTCATGTAGCCACCATGGGGCAGGTGGCGGGGGGGGAAGAAACCACTGGCAAAAAGAGTACAATACCTGGCTATATTTCTCTTCCCCGCGTATCTGAAGTGGAATAAACAGACTCTAGAAAGAAAAACATTGTAAATGTCAGCAAGGAGACTGAACTGTTTCACTTGCACCAGTACATGTCTGGGTGTGTGGGTTTGGGTGTCTGTATTTTAACCCTGTGCTCAGCGTGTAGGCCCTCAGCCCCTCCAAACACACTCCTATCTACTCCCCCATCTGTGCCGCCAGACACAACAGAAAGTGAGACTGTGCTGGTATTTCCAGAGCCTTTGATGTGATCACCTTCTCTTGTTATGCAATGGAACGCTCTTTGCACAGAATCAGCGCCGATCACCGTCAGCTTGCCAGCCCGGCCTCCCGTATTTAACACTGCTCCTCTGGGGCTGTTACCCTACAGTCTGCAATGGCTGACCCTAGATCATTCCTCATGTGAAGCAATATTATATCCAACTACTTTTCTACTTCCTGGTAGGCTGCATCTTGTATGGAACAGAGCAGCATGTACCAGGTACAGTGCATGGAGGGATGGTTTCATTTTACCTGCCTATGTTATATAACAAACATATCACGCGCAATTCGAAGCATAGATTCAATCTCCTGTTACTTACTCCAGAAGCACGAGGACATTTATCAGCTCATGGGGGGATATTTTGTTCCAATAGGTGAGAAGTGTATCTGAAAACGAAACAAACCCACTAAGAATGTATAACAACATTTGAGACCGTCACAGAGGGTCTTTGCAGGCTAAATCAGCCTGTGACCACTGGCCTGTGGAAATCTATCTTTGCAGCCACACAAGCATGTGTCTTTTCGGACTGGCCATTTGATCCTTCACCTCCCTGGGAGGCCTTTGCCCAAGCCTGCTCGTCCAATGCAATGGTGCAGGGAGCTGCAGTGAACGTGTTTCCAGCCCTGGAGGGGAACAGCCCCTAAGCTGCCCTCCTCCAGCAGTCAGGGTCAGACGCTCCCCTTCCCCACTGACGCATTTTTGAAAATGATGAAATAAGACAGAGCTGAGCAAATCCAGGATCTGCCTGTCCCCCCAGTGATGGTACCCACGGGCTTGCCCTCTTTCCTGTGATGGGAGCTCCTCTACCTAACCAGGCTCCAGCTGGGATCCCTCCGCTCCCGCCTCAACTCAGCAGTGTGGGAAGGGCCGGGGTTCGCAGCCCTTGATTCTAGTCCTAGGTGTTGGCAGCCCCAGCTGGCTGTGGGAGACGGCTGGGCTTAGCGAGGGGAGGTGCAGCCCTCCCCCGAGAAATGAGCTCACTGGTAACATGAGGGCCAGCCAACGAAAACTGAGGGTGCACAACCGGCACCCCCACTTCTGTGACGCCCCAACACACCCTGCTGCAATATACGGTACAGAGACCACCTGAGCAACGGTGCTTTACCAGGCCCTGGGCTCATGCTGGTGTCTGAGTGGCACAGCCTGGGGTGGAGGACAAAGAGGGCGTCTAACTCCCAGCAGCCTCTCTAGGGCTGCCTGCGGGCAGCACTGCAGGATCTCCAGGGTCTCTGCAGCACTGGGGATGCCCCCTCCTGCCCCCCACACTGGGGCCTGTCAGGTGAGGAAGCGTATGGCTGCTTCTGGTGGCCCCATATTGCTCCTGTCCTGGGGGAGATCCTCTCGCCTTTACGGCTGCTACCCGCCACGGCATACAGGGGCTGTGGTAGGGACCAGACCCGTCTCCCTAAGCACACAGTATGGTGAGCGTCACTAACCTTCAGAGACCATTTTAATGACGTAGAGGTAGCACATTAGGAGACTCCTGATCTCATACTGGTCCAGCCTACTGTGATGGGACACGTTACTCCTCGTGGAACTTCTCCGGCTCTAACCACCACAAAGATACGTGTTAGAGAACCATCCCGAAGCACAGAGAGCCGGGTCCCTGCTTTAATGGAGCCTAGGCTGCCCCCGACCTGAGGCGGCTTCCACCTGATGGCTAATTGGTGGCTTACATGAAATATGCTAGTGGCTGCAAGCTGCGTGTTGGGGCGGGATGTTCCCAAGCCACCAGGAGAACGGGCAGGAGCTGGCACTTGCCGGGGTCTTGGCTGACAGAAGGGAAACGCAGAGCGAACGATCCCCGCCATGGAGTGAGCAGAAAAACCGCACGCCCCCTCTTGGCTCCCTGGGCCGGTCAGTTCTGGCTGAAGCCCCACACAGATTTTTTTTTAGCTGGGCCCCGGGGTCATACAGAATAGACAGACATTTTTAGTTGCAGATTTATTCTGGAACAGGCTGGGGCATGAGTCACTGCACAACACAGAACGAACATCACGCTGTTTGTATGTGCCAAATTCTACCTATTAAATCCACACACCACTCAATGCTGGAAAACAGGAGGGGCACAGATGGCATCCGAGAACAGTGCACGTACTACACCATGCAGCTCTAAAGACGTGCACCTCTGTTCCTGTAAACTGAACCCTGGGACATCACCTCTAGTAACAGAGAACTATTTTTCGGGCACTCTGAAAAACAAACCTCCTACCACTTGGAAGAGGACTCCTGGCTAAGCAGGGGCCCTTGACAAGAATTGTGCTAAAACCAACACTACTTGCTGCAAAGCAGAGTTGGATGTTCTCTCCAATGCGTAACACCTGGCTGAATAGGAATGGTTCAGTGCTCAAACACTTGGCAGAACTGGGGCTTCAGGACTCTTGGTGGGGATTCTGGACCTTCACCAGGCCCCGCCTCGCCCACCGAGAAGCTCTGCAGACTCCCTTCTGAGTATGCACGGGCAGAACCAGCGGCAGCTCCAAGAGGTCGCTCCTGTTGCCTTTTTAGCCACAGAGCATGTAGCATGTAGCAATTCCGCGTCCGCCCCAGTTACATGTGCAAATGCCTGCTGGTCACAGGAAAGCCGGGGCAAATCCCCAGTCTCTGTGCACGCAACTTGGGCTCAGGCAGGGAACTTGCATTCTTAAAATTTGGGGCCAGATTCTTCCCTGGGTCATTTGACCAACGTTATTTCCTGCGAAGCGAGGTGGTGGCTGCTTTTTAAACAGAGCTGCTTTTCCTACAGCTGTGTCCTCTCCGCGTCTTCTCCCCTGAAAGTGACAAGCATTGGCAGGCAAACACCATGGTGCTCTGCTTTCAGTCCACATACAGAACTCACCAGGCCTTGGTCAAATGTGCAGTGACCCATGGAAGTCAATGGGGATCTGTGTGCGTGTCAGTCACAGCCCATGTAGAAACATTCCCTATGAATTCTGACTTTGACCTTTTATAAATCATTCACAGTGTTTTAGATCAATAGATTAAGGCACAATTAGATCATCTAGGTCGGACCTCCTCTATAAAACACAAGTATCATTTTCTGTTTGCTTTAAAACTGGTTTGCAAGAGAACGATCAACATGGTGATTTTTTTTTTGAACAGCCCAAATGCGCTATTGCTTTCTGTCATCCCACATGCATTACGTTTTCCCCGGTGCTGTACTGATCAGGAGAACTTGTTGCCCCTTCTGAACTCAGAGATCCTTTTGAGTCCTCTCTTTTCATACTGTGGCCGTTCGGAAGGGCTGTACCATAGCCTAAAGAAAAAGAACAAACCCACAAAGGCACAGTTAGCGACTACATACCCCTGGGAAGGGGCTTCATGAAAGATGCCTGAAGAGATGGGTACATGACTTGCAGAGAACACATGGCAAGTGTACGAGTATCGCTGGAGCAATGACCAATCCAGAAAGAAATGATAGGGTCATGCAGAGTTTAGTCAAAGACGTACAAAACTTTAAGAGGTTGTTGAACAGAATAGTAGTGTAATAATAGTAACCTCCTGAGGTCTCTTCCAACCCTAATATTCTATGATTCTATGTTCTGGCCCAGATTCTGTTCCACTTACTCGCACTGAGTAACACGTTAGTCCACTGGTAGTCCCATTGATTTCAGCGTGAGTAAGGGGGTCAGGCTCTGCCTTTTGACAATTGATTTGATAACTGTTGAATATTAACAATGGATCAGTTCCGCCAGCCCTTTCTCAGCTCCCACTGAATTTATCTGGGGAAGGAGGATGGCAGAGTTTGGCAGACCACCTATCTCCTGAGCATAATGAGGGAAATCTATTCTTTTAATACGTCTCGTGGCTTCCCCCAAGAACGAAGTCCTTTATAAACATTTAAGAAAAGTTTCCATCTAGCAATAATCACCCCTTGGAATGAATAATCTCATTGGTTCCGACACTGATGCTTAGGACACTGCGGGTAGGTCTACACTGCAGCTCGAGAGGCGATCCCAGCCCCGAGAGGCAGACCTGCACTAGCGCTACTCTAGCTAGAACAGCTGAAAAGGGCAGTGAAGCCAAGGCAATACTTCAGGCCTTCAGGGAGGGCTGTACAAACCTGCTGGGACCCTAAGCGCGCGCACACACACACACACACACACACACACACGCGCGTTGTCTGCCTGTGCCGAAGCCAGTGTCGCCGCGTCTTCACTGCTGCTTTTAGCTGTGCTAACCAGACTGAATTTAGCGTGGCTGTGCGTCCAGGAGCTGCACTCACACCTCCGTCTACCCTGGCTACCACGAGCAGTCCTACTGATTTCAACAGAGCTACTCAGGTGAAGCATGGCCAAATCTAGCCCTTGTAACCTTAAGGGCACAAAGTCCCTCATGAAGGGTGGGCATACTATTGTGCTGGGTAAGGAATAGAGCAGAATTCTGCCATTTTTAATCACTTAAAACTCTGGCCCATTGAAGACTAAGAGGACAGCCCACATTTGGTTTATTGTTCTCCTGTCTCCTTCCTTCTCTTGCTATGCATTTGGAATAATACAAGGAAAGTGCTGTTTGGTTCTACCAGCTGTTTTTAGTTTGTACTAGTGATACTTTAAATAACGCAGTTACCTGTATCTTTCTCCACAATCAGACTCGATCTGTTTGAAGGGGATGTAAAATTACACAAAAACTCATCTCTCGATGCCTGCAAAACAACAGGAGATACGTGTGACGGAAAAGCGATGTCAAAGTATAACAGCAACTACCAACTAGATCAGCGTTGCAAATTTGGGATGAAAAATATTTAGTGTGACTAAAAAGAAAAAAAAAATCTCCTCACTCACTTCTGCCAGGATGAGGATGAATACACTAGCAGAGTTGTTCAAGGAATAGTAAAGCATTTTTACAAATGTTTTGTTAATTTTTTTCTGTTGAAATGTTGACCAGCTCTAAAAATTTGATATTTTACTTGCCAGTCTAAAAAAATTACTTGCCCTGAATAAATGGGCAGGGACAATTTGCAAGGCTGAGCTCACCCCGGGGCCAAGCTCAGATATGAATATGCAACTCCCATTGTAAATCCACGTCTGTGCGAGAGCAGGACTTGGTTTTACATTAACACATTACGACAACCCGCTTTCCTCAAATAATGACACTTACATAGGGTAGATCTCAAAAGAACGTGTTATAAACTGCAAATGAAAGAGCAAAGCAATCTCACCTAGCAGTGCAGAGAGATTTATAGCAGAGTAGAAAAGGAATGTGAAATGAATGAAACAAGCGAGATCAAACTGGGCTATGGAAAAGAGAACACAGTTATTTGTTTATAAAGCAGGCTACTGGCAGTGCATACTAAAAACTGCAGGTAGGGTGATAGAGCTAACGGAACGGGGGGGGGTTGGTCCCCGCGGGAAGATCAGGCCCGGTGCTCTTGTGCCAGAGCAGGTGAGTCCAATGGAGCCAATCCAAGGGGGCAGGGCTACCCCTGGGACTAGACAGGCCTGCCGGAGGCTAAGAGGAGGAAGAGTGACTGGGGCAGGTTGTGCCGGGGGAGAGGAACCACAAAGGAGTGGAGCTAACTCTGGTGGTGGGTTCCTGGAACAAGAGACCAGGTGCCCAAGAAGGTGGCTCTGGGGCCGGTGTTCCAGAAGGGAAGCAAAGGTGGCTGAGAACAGAGAACTGGCTGTGAGGCTGAAAGAGCAGGATTACCACAGACCCCTGGGAGGGAAGGCCGTGAAACACTAGGCCAAAGGGCGAGCCGAGGAACTGTTTGTGTGTGGAGTGTGCTTATGTACGGACAAATAAACCTATTTCAAGGCGACTGGGTCTGGCAGCGAGTGCTTAAGCTAGGGAGAAGCCCTGCTCTGTCACGTATGGTGGGACCTCGATCGGCCCTGAGACAAGGGAAGAGCGAGGTGGATCTTCGGTGCCCAGTGAAGAAGGGAAAAGAGGGGCACTTGGATGGCGGCCACTCTAGTCGAGCTAGAAATCCTGAGGAAGAGACCTGCCAATCCTCAGTGCACGTAGCGTTACTCACAGAATTAGACACGGCCGTGCAGGAGTACAGGGTGTCCCGGCCAGCCACTCGCTGGATATTCTCTAAGAGCAGCGCGACCAGTGGCAGATACAGCTGGGCTATTTTCGCCTGCTGGTTCTGAAAGACAATCAATGGCACAAACTGTTAAGATAACCACCAATCTCTTCAAATGTGGGTGACACGGTTAAGCTCCTCAGCTTCTCCATGATGATCCCTGCTGATTGCTCTAGCCTAGAAAGAGTTAGCTACTGCTCCGTCACTATCTTTAATATGTTTATTCGCACGACACCTCTGTGAGGCAGGAAATATGAATATCCCTCTTTTATAGATGGGGAACAGCAGGGCTAAGTGACATGCCCAACATCACACAGGAAGTATGTGGCAGAACAAGCAATTGAACCTGACTCTCCTGAGTCTCTGGCTGCACCTTAAGCACTAGACCATCCTTCTTCTAAATAAGAGAGGCCCGATTTGCAAGATCACGGAGTACCCAGTAAGTGCCACTGAATTAACGAATTGTGGCTTTTGTTCCCTTATCTTGCACTGAGAAGTGACAGGGAGCTTTTCCTTGATCTCACTGATTCTTACAACATGACTTGCCAACCGCTGAACATTGCAGTGAAGAGTTTCTAAGCTACAGAAGTCGACAGAGATCAGCGAGAAGCAAAACAAACCTGATACCAAATGCCGACTGCCTAATTCCCCCCGAAAGAGAGAGGAGTTACGCTGGCAGAAATCCCACATCTCAGAAGTCACTGGCGGGAAAGTCATGGGGAAGCAGAACAGTTCCAACATTTAAAAATGTTTTACCATAAACCTGCTGGAGTAAGAGAGGCACCCTAAACACAATGTGGGCATTTCAAACCAAACCTCACCCAAATCCTTTTACCGTAGTGTGAGATCGACTGGTCAGAAAAACATCAAGCGACCTTAGAGAAATAGAGATTGGTTCTCTCTCCAGATTACTGCATATTTAATACAAGGATGCTAAATTAAGTCCTAGTCCAGCAAAGCACATGCTTAACTTTAGGTAGCCCATGGCTAATCACATGCTTAAGTACCTTGTTGGATCAGGGCCTTATCACCTTAACGCTCAATATGGCTAAAACCAATGGGAATAACTAACTGAAGATTAAGCTATTTCCATCTTGAACTTTCCCCATAACACAGTGAAGCTCCTGTCAATTATTCAGAACTGGTCTTTAAAAAGTGATAAAATACTAATGAACTGTTCAAAACCAAAAGTTTGTTGTGTGTCTTGGCATCGAACCCAAAGACACGCTGAATCGTCAGTAAAGTCATGCCTTACCTTGTGCTGGTATCTGTTGTCAAACGCATGCTTTATTAACAGATTCTTTAACACAGTGATGGCTGTAAGTCTGATATCATAATTGTCCTGCAGACCAAGAGCGGTTTCCCTCAGTAGCATCCCCACCAAGAAGTGATGCCTGCAATACTCATCGGTTAAATTGTATTCAAGATTTACATCTGCAACAAAACAGAAAAACACTGAACAGTGCTCGCAATATTTTGTTTTAGAGAGAGAAAACACAATCGTGATATATTCGTAATACAGATACCGCCCCCTCTGTAAAGCGTTCTCATGTTGGTGTGATTCAGTGACTATGAACAGCCCTGTAACTTTTGTAACCATTATTCAATGCAGCAACATTTTGCTTAAGACTGAACTGACCAGAGGTTTTGCCCACCGACTTCAATCACATAAAAGGTCACAGACATCCACTAGCACCTCCTGTTTAGGTTAAACATTGATATTTGCTTCTCTCTTTCATGACAATGTTTTGCCAGCGCTGGACCTAAAGGTCCTCAGAGAGCCTTGTTAAATTTACCTCTCCAGGGCCCAGTTCAGCAGAGTTTTACTGAAGTCCTAGAATCACAGAGAACAGAGATGGAAGAGATTTGCTAAGACCCACCGATACTTAGCACCGGGGGACTAGCCCACTCGCGGGGTTATAATAATGACACAGCATCTTTCTGGGGCTGTTTATGCGACTGCGAACTAACAAGCAAGCGAGACGCTCGCGCCCTGGAGTGAGTGCGGCACTCTGCGGGCGATGGCGAATGGGTGGTGGAATGAGACACATCCTGGCAGTGATGCCTAGTTTCAATAGGCCACTTGGCGCAGCGGCTTGGGAAGGAATCTGCACACTGAGTCAGGATGCTGGTTTATTTTGCATCCCCAATGGCAGTACTGCCTCCTTCAGCCCAGGTCAGACAGCAAAGGAAAAGGTTCTAATACTCCAGAGTCCCAATACACAGGAGACAGCTTCTTGCAATTACTGTACAAGATCAAGCTGCAGGAAGAGCTAAACCATACGGGAGGCACATGAGGACACACCTTCACTGCCCATCCCTGTCCCTGCTGCTGGTTTATAACACCAGGCTTTTCAATATGCCCCCGAGGGCCTGGGGAGCTAACCGGGCAGTGGGGTTAATGCCCTGCTTGCCAGGAGCTGTGATGGCTTCACCTCTGCCAGCAGACATCTTTTGCTATTCCCGACTCACAGCCTCTGCAGCACGGCCACCAAGGAGCAATGCAGCCCAGCATTTCACTGCTTAGGGCGGTTCAACTTCACCAAGGCCACCTCTTGTTGTGCTCTCCCCTAATGCACGCACACAGTCTGCATAGCCCGCAAGCTCCCAGTCTTGTGGCCTTCCCCCAGAGCGGACAGCCACCTTGTTTTTGGCTCAGATGCCTTTTGGAAACTCCCACAAGTGTGGAAGGCTCCCCTGATACACCTGCTTAGGCCTGGGGTGTCTAGACCGCTTTGAAAATCCCACACTACGTTTTCCAGCAGCTGTGTCATGCTGCTTACAGAAACAATAGATATTTTAAATTCTGCTGGTCCATATCGTCCAATACAACGTTAATTGAACTGTGAATTCTTGATTAGGAGAAAACAGAAAGCAAGCTGGAGAAGCTATCTAGCATTGATTGTTAATTGTTTTAGTAAAAGTCTACGTCTATTACACAACATGGTTATTTCAGTTAGTTGGGTGCAAGCAAGCTAGTTGATTTGAAGCTGTGTATTTAATTTGACATTAGATGATTCAACGATCCCAGTCAAACCTACCTACTGAAGTGAACCGTTCCACAGCAAATGAAAAAAAATCTAATTAATATGTAAAAAGAAAAGGAACAAATAAAAATTCAGCAAAACTGAACAGTATTAAGTAATCCTGCCCTCAGCCTTGGGCAGGGGACAGTCTTGATGGTGGTGTTACACACTGTTAGCACATTAACAACAAGGAGTCCGGTGGCATCTTAAAGACTAACAGATTTATTTGGGAATAAGCTTTCGTGGGGAAAAAACCCACTTCTTCACACATTGTAACTTGTGTTTCTACTAATCTATTGTTTAGCTGGCTAACAGCGACCTGCAAAACCTGGCCAGTGTTCGTTCTGTTTACAAAAGCAGTGCCAAATTCTAGCTGCTGATGAAACACAGATGTCTTTCAGGAAACCTACGGGGGGGGGGGGGGGGGGATGTGAAAACTGACTTCTCATTATCCCTGCCCTGGAAAGCCACAGACAAACTGCTCTGAGATGCCTCTGAGAGATAACGGAGTGGGACCCGAAGCGGACATGGTCTGCATGCGATGTGTTTGCTCACACCATGTCCCCTGTTCCCAGCCCTATGCAAACTAGTCCTTCTCTAGCGTGAACACAGTACTAAAGGGGTGGCATGAAGGGTTCTTCCCTTGGGTCAGACAACTCCATACGCCATGAACTACACGTACAGACCTGCCCACTTCACCACCGACATGCCCCAGTACGCTCCTCTGCAAGGGCAGGCAGAATGGACATGTCAATGCCACTTCTATCGTGTGCACATTTGAGGAGGCGGCTGTGCCACTTTCTCACGCCAGCAGGATCCTGGTGACCGTGGTGAACCGATTCACACTCATTAACATATGCACGTTTTTTTAAAAGGAAGGAAAACGACTTAAATGGCAGACACTGGCAGCAGGGAACTATGGGGCGGGAGCTCAGTGGCTTTTAGTTTTTCAGTCTGAATGCTGCAAGTACAGAGACGTATGTTAACCAAGTCAGAGCATCCTGTCCTATTGCGTTAACCATAAGCAGTCAGCAGACATCCCAGGGTGTAACGGCTCCTCTCTTTCCCAGCCACTTCCAGCAGTGCATGCTGTTACACCGGGCCAGACGGACAAAAGGCCAGCTTTACGCGAGTGTGACGGAGATTAGTCTGGGCCGGGCAGCTCAGAGAAGTAAGTAACGCGAGAAAACAGACAGGAAGAGGCTGATCTGTGCCTGAGCGCTCCGACTGAACGCAGTTCGCCTTGGCGCTCCCTCGGAGGTAGGGCAGTGCTGTTATCCCCATGGGACAGAGGGGGGACTGAGGAGACATCTACGCTGCAGAAAATCCCATGATGGTGAGTCTCAGAGCCTGCAGACTTGGGCTTGTGGAGCTCAAATGACAGCATGCAGCCATTCCCGCTCTGGCTCTGAAGCTCAGCAATGGGGGTAGGGCTCAGAGCCTGAGCAGGCACGTTTACACAGCTATTTTTAGTGCCGTTGCACCAGTCCCGTGAGCCCCAGTCTGTAGACCTGAGCTCTGAGACTTGCCACCACGGGTTTGTTTTTGTTTTGTTTTTTTCCAGTGTAGACATACCCCGAGGCACAGAGAGACCCGGTCACCCATTGAACCAGCAGCACAGCGGGGAATTAAACCAGGTCTCCTGTGTCACAGGCTAGTGCCCTGCCCCTGGGAACAGCCATCCTCTTTGGGGACGGAGCTCAGAGGTTGTGGGAAAGGGCAGTTAGATACACTACATACAACGTAGTCACTGAACCCTGTCCAGAAAACTCGACGGGTTTATTTAAAGGTAGGAAATACAGAAAGTGTTGACCAAGAGTCTGTCTGTAGTTACATGGGCCCAGCAACACAGAAGCATTAAAATTAAAATGGGGCTCACCAAGGGGCGTTACATAAAAACACCACCAAATGCCACTGAGGGAACCCATCACGGCCGATAAAGTAGGGCTCTCTAACCAGTTCAACAGGAAAAGGACGTACCTTGAACTCTCTGAAGTTTTGGTCTGGCAAAGGTCATCGGTAAATTTAAAGGAATGTAATGCTCGTGATTGCAAATTGTTTGCAGAAATTCAAACTTGAATTCAACCAGTATCTGGATAAAAGACATAAGATTTTAGTTTGACCAGCTCATTGCCAGTTGGCATTCAATGTACTTCTTGTTCTCCGCTTGTGGAGTTAGCGCAGGAATGGGGCTTGCACGACACCAGCTTGGTCTCAATAATATCAGTAACTGATTAGGGCTGGTTTATGTCCTGTGTCTCTTCTCTGCAGTCATTATAAGCCACCGTGACCTCCCGTCCTCTGCTACCCCGCTCTTTGTCTCCCATACCCTCTCTTGCTACCCTGGGCTGGATACTCCCTAGCATCTCTTGAGTTTGGTTTGCTCCAATTCTCTCAGGTTGTTTTAAAATTTAGAATGGTATTGGCGCTCTTGGAGCACACGGAGACGCCGCTACACTTCGCTGATATTGCAGCAATTGTGTCCATGTGGCAGCCAATTACAGTGCAAAATAATTACTGCAAAACTCTGTTCGATGCTGACAAATAACACCCCCGCCCCATGCTATTTCAATAAATCCGACGCTCACCTTAGGGTCTTTGCGGCCGAATCCCGAAATGTAGTCATTTATCAAGTTAAAAATAAACCCTCTGTCCATAAATGTCAAACAGCGCTGCAGAAAGCACAGTGAAGCATGTCAGCAATCATTAGAAAAGAACGTCACCATCCTAAATCTTCTCTACATCCCAATAGTCAATTCACCAAGAGTCCTGCCAAGAGTCAAGCCGTGTCCTTCTGCAGGGCTACTCAAGTCCCATGTGATCTATAAGCTTTTTTTCTCTGAAATGTACTGGATGATCTCACTTCGGTCTCAAGGGGACACAAGAAACATTCAGATGAGAGTGCACACATTTAATCACAGCCCTGACACAGCTGCTAGGCATGATGGCAGGCCCTATACTGAGCGTTGGCCTGCTAACCCCAAGGTTGTGAGTTCAATCCCTGAGGGGGCCACTTAGGGATCTGGGGCAAAATCAGTACTTGGTCCTGCTAGTGAAGGCAGGGGGCTGGACTCGATGACCCTTCAGGATCCCTTCCAGTTCTAGGAGATAGGATATCTCCATGTATTAAAAGCGGAGAGTCCTCATTGCTTCTTACCTGCTACAAAAGCTAACCATGGCAGAAAGAGTCTAGTCACAGGATGTGCAGAGATGACGCAGCAAAGCCATGTCTGCCCAGCATGTGAATTCACAGCCTGTTCAGCGCTAGCTGCCTTTTATTTATTAAGCCTGGGAGAGAGCAGGAATCGACTGACCTTCAGGAAGTTGGCCAAACTAAAGTTGACATTCCTTGACTCCTCGGGGATTTCACTGTAGCGAATAGTCACATGGGGAATTATGGCAAGAAGCAGTGAATGTAAAACATGATGGTAGGAGTCAGGAAACCGCTGGGCTCTGGGAAGCTGAAATCAAATACCACAGCGTACAATCAGGTCTGAGAGATGGGAGTCCAGGTGAAAGCTCCCTTTAAGCATTCACGTAAAGAAATGTTTAGTTACACACCAGAAAATGGTGCATCATGTGTTTACAGTGACATAGAATTACAATGGAGGGGAAGTGGGGAGAGAGAAGAAAAAACTATCTGGCTGGGGTTTTTTTGGTTTGTTTAGAAAGGTTTACACATTTTTTTGAAGATCAAGTTTGCAGAATAGCTGTCTGAATGAATATTGCATTGTGACATCTCTCTTTGGTACGGGTCATGGGCAGTCATGCTTACCTTGATTTTGTTTTCCTCTAACAGGTACATTGCCATCGACTTTGCCAGTGCTTCAAAGAAAAACCAGGAGTACTAGAACAAACAAATGGAGATCATCAGTTCGATCTCCCAGCAAGATTGAGCGCATTGGTCTGAATAAAAAAATGCAGTATTGTAATGACTGGAGGAGTAATACGGATGACAGTTTAAACCAAGAGCATCCCTTCATGCATGTCTTAAATAAGCCTTTTAAACTGAATCCGAAACACAGACGGAAGGCTCTGCTCGTAAGTAGATTACAGCTTCAAAATGCTTGCAACTACCACCCCCCCTCTTGCACTCGGATCCAAGCAGGTCAACCCTGATACTTGGACAGAGTCCCCCTGAAATCAATGGGTCTCCCTCGGGTACAAGGGTCTGCCTGGAGAAGAGCCACTTGCAGGATCAGGGGCTACGTCGTTATGCAAAGGCACATTGGAAGGGCCAGCTGACGTTACTGAGGCTGGAATGGGGGGTAAGGCAGCGCATTACGGGGCCCTGTAGCGGGGTGGACACCCGCTCCTGCCCTGAAGGGCTTGAAACCAGCCCTGAAAGAGGGCTGCAGGGGTTAAAAACAGCCCTGCAGAGAGCTGCAGCTCTAAAAGCTGGGCTGATTGGGGAAGCGGCCGCAGCTGGGCCACACCCCAATCAGGCCGCAGCTGGCCTGTATAAGAGGCTGGGAGCCAGGAGCTCAGCGCTCTCTCTCTGTGTTCAGAGAGAGAAGGGCCTGGCTGCAGGGAGGTTAACCAGGTACCTGGAGTGGAGCAGGGCTGGGGAAAGACCAAGGGAGCTCCGGCCTAGGAAAGCCCCAGGCTGCAGGCCTGGTAAGGTCTAGTAGGTACTGGGTTGCAGGGGGCAGCCCACGGGTAGGCAGAGGCAGCAGGTCCGAACCCCTTCGCCTGTGATGAGGGGCTGATACTGCAGTCTGCCCCAGTGAATGAGGGCTAGATGGAGACTGGTCAGTAGCCAAGACTGAGGCAAAGTGGGGATAGTGGGTGGGAGTTCCCCTGGGAGGGGGAGACCCAGAGCTGTGGGGGTACTGCCAGGGGGCAGCACCCAGAGAAAGGGGCACTGGGGTCCTGGGAGGGACATGGGGCCAGTGGCAAGGCAGATCACCGGCCTGCAGAGGGCGCTCCAACGGCTGGATGAGCTAATTCCCGAGAAGGCCAGCAGGAGGCGCCGCAGGGGTGAGTCCGCACGCCTATAGGCCCAAAGAACATTATGCATGGGTAGAGGGAGGGCACAGAAAGGGACACGTTCCTAGGCTACAGGAGGCAGAAATGCTGTCTGTCTCCAGGGGAAAGCAAAATCCGCAGTGTAAGGAACACTCCCCCTGAGTGGAGTCTGTATGTCAAATGAATGAATCCGATTGCACACGGAGAAATCCCTGAGGTGCGTCGGACTAGGAATCACAGTCACAGCTGTGTCTCCTGCAGGGCGAGCAGGGATCAGTGTCTCCTGGGAGGGGGACCTGGGAACAGATTACAAAGGCTCCCCTGGGCACGGTGAGGCTCTGATCCTGGGGATGGGTTTGAGCGGACAGAAGCGGCTTTGTAACCCGGAGCCCCTGACCTTTCCCCCTTCCCTCTCGGGCAGTTTACAGTAAATGGCCAGCTACTCCTTTACCTTGAGCAGCTTATTGATGGCTAGAAAATCGGCTGACTGCTTCAGCACTGTGGCCATGGCGACGGCCAGGATGTCATGGGTCGTCTTTGCCTGTGAGGCGCTGGGTTTCTCTGCACGGAAGCCGTACTACAAAAGAACAGGGACATCGTCAGGCCAGGGAGGTGCTTGCTCGCGGTGAGGAATTTTCCAGACCAGAGCATTGTCCTGACTGACCTTTATGAAGGACCGTAAGTAATGATCTAGTCCTTCCTCATGGCACTTGGACACGATGTGGAGAAGAACCCTACAAAAACAAACCAGGGGGTTCTGCTCACTACAGAGCACTCCGTGACATGCAAGGGTGAGCTCCTCCGGCTCGCGAACAGAGCATTCGGGCTAGTCCCTGCGGCTGGTGTGATCAGACACACTTCCTGAGCGTGAGCCCTTTGGCAGTGGAGGAGGTTCACCCCGGAGACGTTCTAGCCCGACTGAATGCCCTCCAACTCCAGTGGGGGTGAGAGAGAGGGGGCTGGGGCAGGACAGAGGCCCCCCTGCCCTCTACTCCCAATGTGGGCAAGCCTGCCGTGTTTGGTTAAATCTATGGGGCTGATTCTCCTCTCCTTGAGGCTCTGCAGTGGAGCTGCACCAGTGTGCAACGGTTTGACAAGTGAACCAGGCCCCAGAGACATTGACCTGCATTTTGACTGTGTCTTAGATTACCAGGAGCAAAAGGTGTTTTAAAAAGCAACGTTACTACTGACTGCTACGCCTGCGGTTTCCTCTCTCCATCTCTGTCAGCTGCGGCCAGGGAGAACTGCAACGCAGCCAGCTGCCCTCTGGCTTTCACCCCCTGGCGCAGAGCTGCAGCGCTGGGCTTCCAAACACGGCAGGGGAATTTTCAAATTCCAACACAAGCCAGTTTTCAGTGGAGATTTAAGAAATGTGGAAACCTTCCCATTGATGCTGGGGTTTCTCAAACCTATTTTTTCAAAATCTAAATCAACCCAGCAGAGTCATTGGAAGGGGCCAGGTGATCACACCCACCCGCATTCCTCCTCGCACTGCGTCTTCTCCTCCAAATCCTTCTCCTAGGAATGCTCCACGTCTCTACTCCCAGCAATCCCTCCAGACCCTTTCCTCCTGAATGACGCTTCTGCAAGGGGCGGCGAGTTGTATGGGCCCGTGGTGCCCCGGCTCCACCAATATGAGAGTGCAGGGGCCTGGCTCCACCAAAGTTCGGAGCCGGGTCTCTCCCCCGGCCCCGCCTGCCGCCCCCAGGCAATTTAAAAGGGCCCCCGCCGCCAGCACAACGGGGCTAAGGTGGCTTCCTGCTCGCCTGCTATGCTTCATGGCCCTGTGGCCCCGGGGGGTGGGGGGGGGGGGAGAGTGTCTCCGCGCACTGCCCCCACCCCGAGCTGTGGCCAATGGGAGCTGCGGGGACGGTGCCTGCGGGCAGCGGCCCATGGAGACCCCTCCGGCCCCCTGCCTAGGAGCTGCTGCCAGTGGCGGGTGTGGGTCGCTTTCGGGAGCTGCCCGAGGTAAGCACTGCACCCCCATACCCCCTCCCGCACCCCAACCGCCTGCCTCAGCCCAGACCCAGCACCCAAACTCCCTCCGAGCCCACCCTCGCACCCCTTCCTGCACCTTAACCCCCTGCCCCAGCCCAGAGCCCGCACCCCAACTCCCTCCCAGAGCCCACCCCCTGCACCCCCTACTACACCCCAACCCCCTACCCCAGCCCAGACCCTGCACCCCAACTCCCTCCCAGAGCCCACCCCCTGCATCCCCTACTGCACCCCAACCCCCTGCCCCAGCCCAGACCCTGCACCCCAACTCCCTCCCAGAGCCCACCCCCTGCATCCCAACCCCCTGCCCCAGCCCAGAGCCTGGGGGGTGGGGGAGGGTAACAGGACTTGGACCCTCACCACCAAAAATTATACAAACCTGCTGCGGAACCATTTGGATCGTAAGCTGTGCACTAAGGGGAACGAGACGTCATACATGGCCGTGCAGCATTATGCATATTCAGCACGAGGATCCATGGGTCTTGAACCTGGGGCTCCTAGGTCACCAGGCAACCTTCATATCCCAGCAACCATCCAGCAGCTTGCTAGCAGGGGGTGGGCGAAGCAGCTAATGGCATCCTAGCCCCACCAGAGGTACCGCCCACAGGAGCCCTGATTGAAGGGGCACCTGACCCCACCGATTGGCCCAGCTGCACTATTTACGCACGGGAAGTTGGCTGTGCAATTGGTGAGCTCCTGGCTGGCTGCTACATTGGAGCTGCCTTCCAGTCTTGCCTGCTTCCCTGCCTCGTTCCTGCTTCCCTGGCCAGCTCCGGGTTCCTGTCCCTGTTCTTCTGGCTCCAGCTCCAGCTCGGACTCTGGGCTCTGGCATCCAGCATTTGACTCTGGTTCTCACCCTCAGCTCCAGCTCCTGACTCCTATTCGGACCTCTAGGCCTGACCGCCCATGTCCCAGCCTGTAACAGGCAGTGCTCTACAAGTGATTTTTAATAATACTAGACAACGAACCAATTCTGATTCAGGCTCTAGGATGTGGTGGGAAGTGACAGTTCAGAGTAGACAGGCGACTCCAGTCTCACTCAAACAACGTCAGGATCCTCAAGACAATTAGGGTCAGATTCTGCAACCCTTACTCATGCTGAATAACATTTACTCCTGCCCCTAGCAGGACCACTCACAAGAGCAAATTCTACCCAGCACAGCTCAGGAAGAGCTTGGCCCTCCAAAAATAAAGTTTTGAAGCCAAGAAGTAAAATAACAAAAGAGGGAAAATCCAATTCCCCAGATCTCTGATTTCATCTCCAAATACTTTTAAATAAAAAAGGCAAGATCTTTTGCTAAAGCAAGCTGACTTCCAACTCTGTTTGTGGAGGTCAGTAAGACCTTTAATAGAAATATCAGTTGGGGGAATGTTATGTTTTTTCTTTTTTTGGTGACGGAATGTCAGAATTCCTTTGAAAAAATCTGACTTACAGCTTTATATTTTTAATGGAAGAAAGCCGCGCTGATTAGCAGACTCTTACATGGTGCAGTTGACAGCTACTTCATCCTCCTGGCTCACATCTGTGAGGACTCTGAACAGTTGTGTAAGAATTACTGGTAGAAACTGTATCATCACTTGGATCTCCATGGCGTGCAAACACTAGAACAAAGGTTGAAAACACATGGCTTTTAGCCTGATATGTTACAGATGTCGCCCTGTGTTTACTTTGCACAGAAATTTTTGCACCAGTGCAGGCATTAATAAAGGCGAGGGCTTCCCAGTTGGAAAGAAAGGAGGAGAGGTTGGAATTACCCGGCCAGCTCCTCACACCAGTGGAAGTAAAGAATTCCCAAGGCTCATAAATACTGCTCTCAGATGTGCCCCGACAGCCAGCGCTATCTTGGAATGACTCAACTGCCTTTACGAGAAGCCACGTGCTGGCTCCGAAGGGCCCCATATATCCCAAAGATTAAAGCTGAAATTTTGATCCCAACTCTCTTTTTGTGATTAGGGGAAAACTTTCAAAAGCAACTCTGGCACTTTGGTGCCTAACTCCCACTGATGTGCAATGATACTCAGGCTCCCGAGTGCCTAGATCCACTTTTGAACATGGGATTTAGGAGCTTTTGAAAGTTTGACCCGGTGAGTTTAAATATTAGCTCACTGTCACTCGGCCATTCCCCAGCCCGAGTCCATATTTAGGGACCTAAAGAAAAGTGGCTTCATTTTCAGAGGTGCTAAGCCCTGACTCTGACACGGACTCCCTCTACGGCCTTGGCAATGTGACAAAACATCTCTGCCTCAGTTTCCCTATCTGTGAAAGAGGACTAACAATCGCTACTTGCCTATCTCAGGGGGCTGAGGCTTCATTAGATTATCTTTGTAAAGTGTTTTGAACATGGAAACTACTATTTAAGTGCTCGCCTTTATTATTAAAGGTGTGATTATTTTTATTCCTTAAAACAATATTTAGATCTATGAAATATATCCAATGATTTTTAACACTAAATGATCTACCTGTTTGCTACAGAATCACACTTGAAGACAAGTTCTTATCATAAAGCTATCAGAAACGGTGAACAGAAAGTTTTTGTCCTGTTCAGAAGTTACTGTTTATAAAAACTTGGGCCTGATCCTACAACCCACCTTCAGATTTCAGTGGGATGGGGATTGGGGTTCCTTTAAAATTAAAATTCAATTCTGAGCTATCGGCCACATGGGCCAAATTTCAAGATGGCAAAAAAAAAATGCTGCACACAGATTATAAATTGCTGAAAATAAGAGATTATGCTAATCCAAGGGCATCTTCAGTACCTACAGCAGCATGGGAGTATAGGTGCAATATAAAATATCATTACACCTTTGGGAAATCATTGATGCCAGCTAGGGTCAATGTAGCAAATCCACCTCTGATATCAGGAAACATTCTGTGACTTCTGTACCTGTGACATCTGCCAGTCAAGGGAATTACTCCCTCGTTTACGGGAAACTGCTGCTATGAATGGGCACTATTTGGACCTTTACCACTAGAGGGCACTTGGAAGCTGCACAAATGCCACTATGTTCACACCCTCATAAAAATCAGAACGAAAGTGAAAACAGCGGCGAGGATTTCTGAGCGAATCACGTAAGCAGAGAGGAGAGCACACCTCTGAAAGAGCAGAACACTGGGAACATTAACTCGGATGAAGACGGGCGTTAGCTTTCAACGTGCGCTGTTCGGGATCTCACAAGGACAGCGACCGTGTCCTCGTCCTAGTTTCTGAGGGTCTGACCCAATTTCCAATGCTGTCAATGGAAAACCCTTGTCAGCATCAGTGGGAGCTGGGTCAGACCCTAATGGGTGTAGAGACGAGGGGCCTTTCTCACAGGGGCTCCGCCGTTCCCACAAATGCCTAAAAACGGACGCTGCTGCAGGGTGTGCCAGACAACTGAGCAACCACTTATCTGTGCTGCAGCACCAGACACATGGCACTTTACAGCTCAGGGGTCCCTGCGGTATGAAGAGATAGGACAGAGCAGGAAATGACATCACAACAGGGGAGGGGCTTCAAGGAAAACAGGGACGGACTGGAGTGGCTCGTAACACCGCGCACCGTTGCGTTTGGTGAATGGTCTCTCTTTAGCGTCTTGATATTTAATTTAAGAACACCACGAAGTGGCACATCCGTGCAGGGAAGCGAAGGGAAAGACAAGGGGTTTGCAGTACACCCACCACACAGTGCTAGCGAAGCTATGCACGCTGCCCACACTGTACGGAGCATATAGCGCAGAATCCCTGCATCATGTGTTATAGTAACTAGGGATTAATATTGATGAGCTTATATACATCTGACTTAACTCCAGTGATAAGCCATTTACTTTCTAGGCTATGGGGCTGCTGACTCGTAGGTGTCCAGCGGTACCGATGCACATACCCGAAAGCATTATTGAGATCAGTAACTCTATTACTGTCCCACACTCGCATTTAAAGCCCTATTTGCATACTCCCCATGGAATACTGAGTTGCGACTGAGTGACTCGAAAAGCCAGCTGGGTGGTCACCGGTGGACTGTAAAAAGGGTCAGGGAAAGACACTATTCACCTTTAGATATTTAACAAGCTCTCCTGGAACTTCTTTAGCTCCTGCCTGAACCAGATGGCAGTACTGGAAGAATTTGTGCAGGTGCAAGTCCTGAAAGAAAGATGAAAACAAACAAAATTCAATGAATCTACCTCAACCCTGGTCAGTCTTTCCTACCCCACATTTCCCATGTCTGCAAACCAACCAAATCTATCCGCCTCTGCAACAGTGCCCAGCGCGTGGCAGAGCCTGATCTCAGCCCTGCCAGGAACTCCTCAAGTGCCCGCCCCACCTCCCAGTTCCCGAGACCACAGCCCGGGCGGAACACTGCTCGCTGCCTTTTCAGATGCACATAACCACCCTCTTCAAACGGCTCCTCCGGCTCCCTGTTCTTTTCAGCATGAACGCAAAACAGCAGCCTTAACAGGCGTGTACCAATCTGCGTCACGATTGTGTCTTTCTGGCTAGCCCTCCCCACACAGTCTGCTCAGGGTCAGCCTCCTCCTGCCCCTTCTTCCAGTCCCACCACTCGGGGGGCAAAAGCTTTCTCCATCTAGCTCCTGATATTTGAAACAGTCCGTCTGCCTCACTGATCCCCTCTGAAATCCCCTCCTTTCTCCCCTGCCTATGTCCCTTCATTTCTCTCTCCCTCGGGTCTTATAGTTTATTACTGGGGTATTTACCTCTGAAAAGATTTGGGAGCACAGTTTGTACGACGAGTGCAGTGTCTGTGGGCTTGTGCTGTTGCTACTGACAGTACCAAACAGTTAAGAGCAAAAAGCATTCTTAAACATCCCAAAAGGGATAAAAAAGCCCAAGCTAAAATGAGGCAGCTGCACACCGAGGCCTGGTCTACACTTACAAATCTCACACTGGCCTAGCTCCGGCACTCAGGGGTGTGAAAAATCCCCACCCCTAAGCGCCGAAGCTCTGCTGTGCTGTCCTAACGTCCAGTGTAGACACAGCTCGGTGGATGGAAGAATGCTGCTGTCACCAAGGGGGGAGGTGGAAAACCCCTTCCAAGGCTGCGCTCTGCAGCTACACTATAGGGTTATGCTGGCATAGCTCTGGTGCGATAGTCCCCCTAGTGTCAACACGGACTCGAACACGGCCCACGACGCCTCAGCATTGTTGCACACAGTGCGGCTCCCGTGACTCTCGCACAGTCAGATCGATGGCACCGGGAGATTAAATCTGTCATCACGAGTCTGACCTACTCAGGAGGGTCGGGTGAAAATTTTCCATTTTTTCCTATGAGAAACGGGGCTTGGGACTCAATGAAGGTTGTTGCGGAAAGTGCTGCCTGGGGCGAAGTGTGACTCTTTGTCAAAACCCAAAACCTTTTCTTTGGGGGATGAAAAGTCAAAATGGTCTACAGGAAAAACCCATTTTCCAACCAGCTCAGCGACTCAGGCTTCCATAGCGCCTGCAGGTCGAAGTGTGAGCAGCAAAGGGAATGCCAGCACGTCTCGGGGCTCTCCCACAGCTCCGACTGCTCATTATGCTCCCAATCAGAAGAAGGGAGAGTAAACAAGCCGTAACTTGCTATTATATAGACTCTCCGCTTTATTCTGCAGAGCACTAATCCCTTTCCCAATACCCTAAACCCAGCAGCAACAGCGTAGTTCAAATCATTTTCTTACAACACTCCCTCCAAGCTCATCATTACAAGGTTGTGTTACCTCTATGCTACCGGCTAGGAAGGAAACAGTCAGCTCACCTGCGTGTAAATGGTTGACTCCAGGTGGATTTTGATCTTCAACAGTGGCTTTGCTCCATCTACCCATTTAACATCAACGCTCGGCTGCTGCGAACAGAAAATATTCAGCTACTTGGTTGCAGACGTTTGCAGATGAGAACAAGGCTTTATGCAGCTGGATCTGTATTCAGTCCTGTATGTAAATGCTCAATGCCTGCACAAAGTCTGACGAAAGGGCTTTGCATGGCACAGGAGAATGGAGTCCTCCTTCAACCCACAGTGCACCCTGCAGCCGCTCTGTTCCCAGCCTGCAGCAGGGAACGTGGCCCGCTGCACTTCATCAGCCACTGAATCAACATAATACACGTGCCCACTAGCCAGGCCCCCGTACCACACACAACTGCCCACTCCGCACTGCACCAGACACACTGGGACTGGGGTCTTTTACAGCCTCACAACGGTGCTGATGGTGGGTGAAGTGGGGGCAGGACTTTCTGGATGGACAGGCGTGGCTAAGAAGATCTGGGGGGCAAATGCAAACCTAAAGCTTGACACGGTAACAGACGTAGCTTTCTTCTCTCTACGGTTAAGTGTATTTTAAATGCTCTTCCTACCCTGCGCGACTCCGTGTCCCCAGGGCTCAGGTAGCCAGGCGGAAGATTGGCCGAAACCGGTAAATGCTGCTCAAAGGTGATAATTCGACCATCCTTCAGCAAAGGCAGCCAGGCAAATCCCACTGCGGAAACAGCCAATGAGCAGAGATTAACGCACCCGCAGGGGTGTGCGTTCAGCATGGTTCTCAGGAGACTTGGAGCCGCGGCCACGACTCACCCCCCAGGGAAGCTAACCCAGTGACCGGGAACTGGCCTCCACCCGCCTTACTCTGAGAAAATCCCTTCTGCAGAGTCAACGGCTGAAATTCACATGGCACCAACTGTGACCCTCAGAGGGCTGCACGGCAAATACCCTTTGTGCTGGCTTAATGCACAGGGGGGAACTTCCCCCAACGAGCATTGCTTGAGGGAGGACTGCAGGCACAGATGTCCAGTTCAAGAGGACTTCAATGTGGAAAGTTACACATACGCCCTGATCCTGCACCAACCTGCCACTTTACTCCCATGGGTGGCCCCGTTGCAGTCAATGGGACTTCTTATGCAAGTAAAGGTAAGACTATGCAGAAGAGTTTGCAGGATGGAGGCAGTAGTTTGTATTTTAGGAGACACTAACCCGTTGTGTTGCTTCCTGTAGCAAGGGATACAGGATTCATTTGTTCACAAGAAGATTAAAACAGACTAGAACCGTAAATCACACACAGTGTTTTCTTTGTATTCAGCTCTTTACATTTATTCCCATCGCGGAGTCTTAGATTTTAAGGGCTGTAATTTAAGCTGCAAACATACCTGGAGTTTCAATGGAGTCCTGTTTTTTCACTGATGCCTTGGTGTTAATTTCACAGCTGACATGATAGAAGGTGAAAAGCAAATGATGCTTTTGATGGAGATGAATTGGAAGCTCAATTTTAATCTAAAATGATACCATGACAGATAACACTGGATTTGTAATTGTCAAGTTATGTTGTAAGCTCTCTTATTTACTGAAGTTTTCAGAATCACACATTGTGTTGCAGATATTTCTGCACATCTTTGAACTTGACTGTGTAACAGTTTCATCACAGCTGTGTATTATTTATACATTGTGACCATAACCTTCCAGTAATAACACCACATGCTAGGAAAGCAAGAGACCAGGTAACAAACTGACATTAAAATCTGAAAATCACTGAGCAGATGGGCCGAGGCTTATTCCCCCCCATTCTATATCCAGCTATACAGAAAGAGGTGCTGGAGTTCTCTATGGCTTTGGTAAACCCATGAAAGACTATTACTTCCCTCAGCTGTTCTAGAGTTGAGTTTTTACCTCATCGTAGAATTCCGGACTTTGGTTATGATGCAACACAACAGCATAGGCATTTGCTGTCAGGAGGGGTCCTCCAGGTTTTCCATAGATACACTGGAATGAAGGCAAGTGACATGTTGGATCAAAGGCAGCTGTCACTCAAATTTGCCAACCAGAATAATGAAATACATTGGAAACAGAAAATACTGACATTTTTCTAGATTCTCTTCTCTAGCTTGGAGAGACCATTTGACTAGAGGATAGGTCCATCAATGGCTATTAGCCAGGATGGGCAGGGATGGTGTCCCTAGCCTCTGTTTGCCAGAAGCTGGGACTGGGCGAGGGGATGGATCACTTGATGATTACCGGTTCTGTTCATTCCCTCTGGGGCACCTGGCATTGGCCACTGTCGGTAGACAGGATACTGGGCTAGGTGGACCTTTGGTCTGACCCAGTATGGCTGTTCTTGTGTTCTTATGGAGACACTCATTACTACGCCATATTAACCTAACGAAGTGCCCAATTCTATATACATTTGTTTACGGTTTCAAAAATGGATTATGAACCAACCTTCAAAGCTTGGGCATCAGCTTCATCTGAGTCCTTGAATTCCATGCAGACCACGATATTCCTTGCCTGGAATGAAGAAAAATGGGAGAGTAAGCTACCAGTTTTAGATCGGGGACGTTGTGAGCGTCTGTCCAGCCCGTGTTCCGTGTGACTCACCTTTGCAAATGTTTTCTGGCTGTCATATTTTAAATGCAAGGGGTACACGTAGAGATGATTTTTGTAAATAGTGAAGGGATAACGGTATTTCGCCGCTTCTGGGACAAACTCCTCTACCTCAACGGTGATGTTCTCATGGCCCTTTTCAAAAGGCTTTATAGGGATGTAAGAGGCAGTAACACAATCTAAAGAGGAAAGATAAGTTGAGATAAGCAGGTGTCTGACAAACATGGGAAAGTCAGCAAATGCAACATGCCACTTTACATTTGACATTCTGCCTTTGCCATCACATCCAGCGCACTCACTGCAGTCAGAGAGCCATGGGCATATGCTCCAGGGTAGAATTTGGCTCCTCTCTGTTCCATGCTACTGGGCCAACTTCTCCTGTCAATCACATGACAGCAACCCCTTCGATGGATCATTGACTAATGCAGCCAGAGCTGCGGATTTCCTAACGCTTGAAACCAGTGCAAGATGTGTTCCTTAAGAGAAACCTTTGCTGTTAAGCTCCAGCCTCTCATAAAAAAAGATTTTAAAATATCGGTTTCACTAAGTTAGTTGCTCATTATCTAACATTGTAAATTCTAGATATTCCTCATCCATATTCTAGAGAAGCACGCTCTAAATGTTACCAGGATGGTTAGCACAGTTAACATTTACTTTCTGATTTGTGTTTCTTACTTGATAATTCCAGAGGGATGCACTCGATGGTGATATTTAAGTGGCCTGGGATAACCTGGAGTTTTGTCTTCTCTGGCCTGTATTAGAAAGCAAGAACAAACTCATCAATCTTGAAAATTCAAGCATGAACAAATTAGCTCCAAATATTTGATCTCTCCAGGTGGTTTAGAAACACTCTCGCATCCACACATACTATTTTAAAGAATATTCAAATGCCCACTCAGCCGCTACACGAGTTCCTTACACTCACTTCCTAAACTCTGCTAGCAGCTTCAGCAGATCCTCACTAGAGAGTTTGCCACTGTCTTGTTTATAGAGAGGAGAGAATTTCCCGTCGAGATCCAGAGTACCTTGAGAGTCTTTGAAAACTGGCCTGCAAAAAACAAAAGTGGACACATTTCCCAAGCATTAGTATGAGCTGCGTGGCTACCCATGCCAGTCTGGGACAAGCTCAAAGGGTGATTCACTCCTGTGCAGGCAACACACACAAGGTCTACGCAACACAAATACTCAAACCCGCACACATAGGATTTGTGCTGGCGCTCTGCACAGGAATGAACGGCATCCTATGGAAGCTCTTCAGCATGTCCTTGCAATATGAAAACACTGCTCAGGAACCTACATGTATGTACCAAGCCACAGTCCAAGCTGACATTCAAGAGTCATCACCATCTTGGTTTAGGACCATATAACAACCTAGTGGTAGGAATAGGAGACAGTGGAATGAATTTACATCAGTGTCTTCAAGGGAGCTGCATTAGGGTCAGTTTGGCTCAGTATATGTTTACCCTCAACAAAAGAATATTTGGGGAATCAGATCATGGTCTTCAGTCATCCAAGAGACAAATGGAGGAGCTGCGGCTAGGTGGCATCTCTTGGGACTCTCCAGAGTTCCAGACTGAACTAGTTAACCTCCACCCCAAAAACCCACTAACTAAAGGTCCAGTCCTGCAGCCCTTGTCTCCTGGGCAGAGTCACTGAAGCTGAGAGGACACGCATGCAGTCCCTTCAGTCCTTTCTTTGAAAAAGAACCACAGGGGCTACCAGACGGGATCAGACCAGTGGACCATCCTGTCCTAAGGCTGACAGTGTAATGCACTAGCTGCTTCACAGGCAGGTGCAGGACCTTGGCACCAGCAGTTACGGGATAACCTGTCCCCAAGGAAGTTCCCTCCTGACCCCAATAGGCAGAGGTCAGCTCACACCCTGAAGCAGGAGGGTTTATAGCTACAACTGGTTGGATATTTTTCACCCACATGGTTTTGGTGAAAAATGCCGTTGCTGTTGAAATCTATACAGCTCAACAAATGTGTTGCTTGTGATGAAAATTCCTGTGGGAGGGAAAATGCTTTTTTTTGTTTTGTTTTGTTTTGAAATTTTCATTTTGGGGGAAGTTTTCTTTCAGATTTTATTTTACTTTATGTTTTTCATGTTTAAAAAATATTTTCACATTATTTCTTAACATGTCAGCAGTAGCGGTGCACAATCTGACCTAATCTAAGAGCTGAAATATTCTATTTTATTTTAAAAACCATTAAGGCAGACACTACATCGCAGTGATTGAAACATTTTTTTTTCCAGATCAAAGCATCTCCTGTTTGTGTCCCAGTGAACAGTCTGACCCTACTATTACTATCATGGTATGAAAGAAAATGGAATTCCCATAAAATTTCTGTTTTGGAAAATTTTTATTTTGGAATTCTGAAATTCCATTTTGAATTTTTTTTCAGTTTTATATTATAGTAAAATTCAAAATGGAATTTTAGAATTCCAAAATGAAAATTTTCCAAAACAGAAATTTTATGGGAATTCCATTTTCCTGGGAAATTTCAAATATTTTTGTTCCCATATGGAACAATTTTTTTTTTTTCAAAATGTCGACATTTCCCACAAACATGGAAGTTCCCTGTTTCAACCAGCTCTATTTATAGCTCTCCCCAGAATTCTTGTTTATTTTATAATCTCACTCCAGATCTAGGACTCCAGCCAACCCAAATGCTGGCTCAGAAAAACAATTTGTAGGGCCAGATTCTGCCCTCAGTTACACTTGTGCAGCTTCCCTGACTTGAGGAATTTGGCCCTTAACCACTTGGCCTGATTTACAAACAACATAGACAACAACAACTTCAGAAGGCCACATGAGGATTTCAAGACGACTGACCTGGCAGCCCAAGCAAAGGGCATCCTGTACTGCCCAAGCCGACTACACACCTGCTTAGCCAACTTATGAACCTTCTGGGCAGTCTGGAAAAACAAGAGAAAGGATCAACAAGGTGACAATGGGGTCACACCTTCATAGGACAAGAATTAAAATGCGACAGCTGTGGGAAAGGAAAGCCCTCAGCCTTCCACCAACATACAGCCAGGGAGCAAGTTAGAGCATCTACGCTGACGCCAAGGACTAAGCCCACGATCATTGTGGCTTCAGCCCATGTCTATTTCACTGCTGTATGTGATCAGCGGGCCTTTTAGGGTCCAGTCGTGTTACCAGTTAGCTTCTTCCCTCAATAACTCGTTAACCTGACAGAGCTAGAAGGGCATCGCTAGGGAGTTTCCAAATTTGACCTCCACGATCCTGCACTAACCTATGCTGTATGCAAGGGGGGGTACTGAGCCTTTACCTACACTGGGCCTCACCCCACTCACCCTGAAGTCAACGGGACTCTTTTCATTGAATTCAGTGGAGGGTTCAGGTCCCAGCTGGGGTACACACAATTCATGGCAGCTACCACTAGAGGGCCCCCAGATCCTGCTGCCGTTTGCACAAACTGGCCACCAGCCCTGTGCACCCAAGCAGAGGAGAAGGAGGCGGAGCTGTGTGCAGAGTGGGCGTGGCTACAGGGTGGGCCATATTCTGCCCCACAAACTGTGGTGCAGGAACCATTTTTAATTAAAAAATAGCTCTTCCCACCTGCCGGAGCAAACGCAGAGGCAACCTGAGGCAGCTAGTTGTGAGCAGGGCTGAATCTCTCGTGTGCATAGCAGTTCCCCACCCAGCTTAGGCCGATGCGGCATCAGGCCCCGCACCGTTCTAATGTGCTGGGGAAAAAATTATCTCATCTTAAAAAACTATCACGTTTCTGAACAGCGAAGCTCTGTTCTGAGAGCCGAGCTGACATCAGCCATGATGCCAGTGCCCAGAGCAAGGCCGGAAATGCCAAGAGCAGCGGCCGTCTTAACTGCATAGGAAAAGCCCAAGGTTTGCCAGAAAGGACAAGAAATAACAATCCATGTGTATTTTCATGCTTCTCAGAGTATCACAAGCCAACGGAGACTAGCCAGCTCCAGGTTATCACAGGAGTGGCCTGCAGTGTCCTTTCGGAGACCTTGCCATACATAGCCTTATCCAGTACCTTCACCGGGTCGGAGTTCTTGATGTACGGGTCCACACAGTGTGTAATGCTGCCTTGCAACACTTTCTCCACACGGGCGACAAGAAAGATCTCCACATGGGGGTTTGCCACGGAGAAAACTCCCTGAAAGTGAACGAACAGCAGAGAGTCAGAGGCAATTACTCCTCCCACGGCCACGCTTTCCTCCAGCTCCAATCAGAATGGAGCCTGGTAGCTTCCCCGCTTTGGCGCTATGCAGATTCATGGCACGTGTCCATTCCTGACATGGCTCTGGGGCCACGTGCCAGGTTCCAGCAGGTTTTCATGGTCTGAGCGGGGCCAAAGCCTGAGAGAGGCTACTGGGATGCTGCAGGCACTCAGTACTTCTCAGAATTGGCGCTAGCTGTGGGACTTGGAGGGTTAAATGGCTGATCGGCTCTTTCTATGAGGCCCAAACATGGTAAAAGTCAGAACCGTTTGGGTTCCCAGCAGAACGAGGAGCTGGGTGGAGGGGATTTGATAACGAAACCTCCCTCCCACTCAAAGAAAAGCTACAGCGTATGCTTGAACTACGGGCTGGGAGTGTCAAAGGTGCCTTCGGGAGGGCGATGCCCAGCTTCCAGGCACTTTCACTGGCTCTTTCTCGAATCCCAGTTGGATACGTTTCAGGCAGAGTTGGTGACATTTTTTTGAATTTCAAAATGTTGATAAAATCAGGAAAAATGTCCACTCATTTTGTTTGCCTGTTTTCTCAGTGATCATTCAGGTAACAGAGCGTCATGAGCGAACGAGGGCTGGATAATCGGGATTGTGCTCTTCGGAGCACGGACCATCTTTTTGTGCTGTCTCTGTACAGCACCTACCACAGTGGGGTCCTGGTTCCTGACGAAGGCTTCTAGATGCTACAGCACTCCACATAATCAATCACGTGCTGTACATTTTCTGAAGAGCTGCAACAACATCAAAGCTTTTTCCTTGCACATAAGTGACAACACGGAAAGAAAACAGGAAGTCAGTTCCTCACCTGCTTTATGTAGCGCAGGTGAGATTCAGCAATTCCGTGAATGAGGTGCTCATTGGTCGAAGTCCCCTGGGGGTGACTGTCACCAGCTGCTTGGGTGGAGCTGCCCAGCAGCATTTCACGTACCGAGGGAGGATTCAAGTCCACATGGAAGTCAGCTGAAATCTTGCAATTGTTTTTTACGTCAAATAATGCCAGGCTGATGAAAAAAGGCTCAACCTGGGAATTTGAATGAATGTTCTTGTTAAAAAGCATGGAACAGGTTCTAACCTCGAGATGTACTTGAAATTCATTGCCAGATACACAAGTGGGACCTCTGTTTCTTTGAGTCTCAGTTCAACTCTCACGATGAAATTCACCCTTGCACAAGGACTATGCACCACTTACAATCTGTGGGGGCCATCTACGCGGGGTGAATTTCACTGTGAAAGAATTATATAAGTAACCAATAGTTTATTTGCTTCTGACTATCCAAAAAAGCACTCTAAGACCACAGCTTTGCTGGGTCTTCTTGCATTTGTATCTAGTAAAGATGAGCATAAAGATGAGTGCCATTTTAAATTCACTGGCATAACATACAGAAAGAAGAGTAGCGGGTTATTTATACGAATGGCAGAAAGAGAGGAAAAGGCTGATCAGTCTGTAAGAGCTGTTTAAAGGCTGTAAGTTCAGTATAAGGCTACGTCTACCCTAGCCCTTTTGTCGGTCAGAGGTGTGAAAAGAACACACGTTTCACCGACAGAAGCGCTGGTATGGACAGCGCGATGCTGGCGGGAGACGCTCTCCCACCGACATAGCTATCGCTGCTCATAGGGGGAGGTTTGATTATGCCAGCAGGAGAGCTCTCTCCCATCAGCATAGTGCCGTTTCACGGGAGTCCTGACAGTGGCACAGCTGTGCTGCGGTAAGGTCTGCAGTGTACACAGAGCCTAGGAATGTGCATTTTTAGCACATCTCACAAAGTCCCAAATAACTCAGTTCTGAGTTGCCTGACTTCAGTTGTGTTCTAGCAAGAGACTCTACGTATTTCTTGGTCACGTCAGGTAGGGTCACACAGAGAAAGCTTCCAGCATAAACTAACCACCTTTCCCTAGCTGTTCTCACCTTGCACGTGAACCGTCTGAAGTGAGTTCCACAATGGGGTGACTACATCAGACCTCAGGCTGGGCTTTGTAGCTCCAGGCCTTGACAAGTAGCAACAATTCCAGATGGTTTTGGTTCAGAAAGATTGTAGAGGACAAAGCTACCACGTGAAGGTAAGATCGCAGCGTGCCTGATCAGAGCAGTGACGTACATATGTGCTATCTCCAGGCCTGATTCTGCGGGCTAAAATCTAAAGTCCCCACTGGCCCTGGGTGCATCAGGACTGAGGTGTCTGTTAGCAGTGCCTCCATCCCTCTCCGACATACTGGTGAAATATTGTAACAGGGATGGATGCAAATTCAGGCCCCAGGCCTGCAATGAGGTCTGTGCCAGTCGACCCCCTGTGTCAGCCCACAGGCCACAAGGAGCAGAATTGGGGCCTAATTTCTTTTCCCAGCTCCACCCCCGGTCGGTTTCTGTTGCCGATCAGAAGAAACGGGATGGTAACTGTCTACGTCTAAGCACAGCTCCAAGAGAAGAAACGGAACTTTCCAAGGAAAATGCGTACATTTGTGGGGGAGCCCTCGGCTCGGTGACACACGGGAGCCTGGAGGTTGAAGGTTAAATCATGACAGTTCACCAAAAAGCGCCTGCTGCACTTTTCCTCAAAGGGCTTTACGTCTGGCTCAATTCCAGAGAAGTCCAGCCTCTAGAAAACAAATGACACACATCCTTTAAAACAGGAACCTCACAAAAGAGTTAAGGGATTACATTATAGCTAACGGTATTTTATCATAATTAAAAACATGGTCTAAAAAGTGCAGCACATTCACAAACTGAGAGCCCATTTGGTGCCTGTTATGCACATGCATTAAGGACAGGAATTCGTAACTTTGTACTGGTTTTTAGCAGTCTGGTTTGAGCGGTTTGTACAGTACAGAGAACTAAATCACCATAAGATTTCAGTTCTGCCCTCTGCCTTTTAGTTGTAACCTTGAGGATCCACCCAAATGTCCGATCACAGGGAGCCTGGAGGTGAAAACAGCGTATGTGCAGCAGGAATGCTTAAAGAGTTTCTACCACTTTGCAGGAGTCTATTGGTTGAAGAGATCGTTCACATAGTTAATAGACAGCGCTGCCAGAACCAGCAACAGCTCACAAACCGGAAGACATTTTTGATGGGCAGTAATGACCAGTCTGGTTATAAACAGTCAAGATGGGCAACTGATTTAGATTTGCTGTAATAAAACTCAAACCATCTTGAATCCAGTCACCTCCTCCATAGCCCTTAAGGCCCAACTGGTCCTGTGACTGGTTTGTGCCTACCCAGTGCCCTTTCACAGACAGTGCTGAACGGGAAGAAACAGACAAGACGACCTTTAGGCACGACCCTTAGCCAGATAACAACTCCCTCCCTTCACCAGACCCACCTTGCTGTGTGCCAAGGACGTAGGACTGCATCCAGAACATCAAAATAACAGTGTGTTGAAGGGCTGATGTGCATGCTATCATTTTCCCCCCGTTACTGAGGAGACCCGTGGTATTACTCTGTGGGGGCTATTTCCCCCCTCTGAGTAATCTAAGCAAATATAGGCTGCAATCATTAACCCGTTTTAGAAAACTATTTCTGATTCGCTTCCGAGCAGACAGAAAACCCTGCCCTCTCTCAGGCCCATGGCTGCGATCACATAATTGCTTCAATATCAGCCTAACAAGCATGTAAACAGGCCACAAAACTGAACTTGTGTCCACGATCGCAGACGTACCAAGCCGCAGAACACACGGGGTCTGCTCTGAACCAGAATCAATAGGCTTCTTTGTGCCCAGGGACAGGGCACTGTGAGTTCAGGGGCAGCCCAGCCAATAAAGATGTTTTGTACTTTCAAGGATGTTCCCCTTCTGAATCACACGACTAGTATTTTGGGGAGTTGCCAACAGCCCCTTTTTAAAAACCAATCTCATGGCTCCCACAAGGGATGGAGAGACCCTGGTACAATCATCCTAAAGAAGACCCAAGAGGAAAGTTGGGTTTGGTACAAGAAAGACTCTGCATTTTTCCCGTTAAATCAGAATTGTCACCCTCCCGGGCTCTAGCAGCTCAGATTGATTTGAAGCTAGAGAAAATCAGAAACTAGGAAATAAATGGAACAGGTTTCTAAAGTCATGTTAGCAGCAGCAACTTTTTCCCTTTAAATGTCACGGGTGCCTTCAGATCCATACCGCTGCTCTCAGGACCGGAGAAGAAATGCTAGCATGCATGCCAAACCTTCCTTTTGCCATCCTGGGGAGAACCTCGGGCCCTCAGCATCCCCCATGGCAGCTCTGCTGGAGCTGGGGCAGTCTCTCTCTCTCTATTCCCATGACTGGGCAGTGGATAAAGTCAGCCCTTCATATTCCAAAGGTATTGAGCTCAAGCCGCATTATCATTGTGCTTGGATCAACATTTCTATTAACTCTTTCCTATCTGTGTGAACAGAGATTAATTTTTGCCACTTTTCCAAGGCCAAAACTTGAAAGTTCGTAAAGAACAAATGTAGAGACAAACAGATGTGTTACCTATAAAAACAGCCTACTTAAAGAAGGGTCAGCTGTCTACATGGTCAAATTAAGGGCTATCATGGAATCAGACTAAGTCCCTGGAAAGGAGCAGTGGGGGAAGACCAAATTCGGCATTCTGCAGCTGTCAGACAGGAGTCTGAACAGGGAACAGCCTCTGTGGTTTGGGAGCTTCCGTGTGCCAGCAGCCACGAAGACTTCCTTTACGTGAAAGGTGTTCTGAGCATTGGCATCTCCAAAACCCAGAACCTGCGTGGCTGGCATATCTCGCAAGGACTCAGCACAGACACGGGCTTGCTGCTTATCTCATCGGCTTTATCTGTAGAGGTGACTTGACTACCAGTCATTTTACCGTCTTCCTACAAGTCCCATTGCTGCTGTCGGTGACCACAGCCACCCAAGGAAGGAAGGAAGCAGGCAACACCAAATGGACTTTTCAGAATGGGTGAACCCCAGAAGACTCTAAAGGGGGTGTGTGGGGTGGAATTACCTGGACTTCTGCGTCAAAGGAAAAGAGGTTTTGTCGTCCATCATTTCTGCTTAGTTTATTCAGCTGTTCAGTTTCTCTTCCATACTAGGACAAGGAAAGCATTGACATTACTGAGGAGACCAGGCCACAAGAGAAGCAAGTGTCTGTCTTTGGGAGGAACGGACACAAAACATAATAAAGCAGTCAATATTGTTCAGAGCTGGCTGATGACCGGAGAGATTACACAATACCGCCCAGCCGCACCAACGAACGCCGTGCCGGGAAACAGGAGGACTCGGGGTCCTGTGGCCTGGCCATGTGACAGGGTCACTCTGAGTGACACAGCCTACCCAGCGCAGGCCCAGAGAGCTGTGATAGCCATCCCCGCCCTGCCAAACAGGAGTGAAGCTGTCAATATTGCACCACTTTGGAGGCCAAGCTCTCCTGCCCCCGTTTGCACTGCATGTCCCTGGGGTAGATTTGGCGACCTCTCCTCCCGCCCCATCCCCAGATGCATCCACTGTCCCTTGCTCGACGCCCTCTCCCCCAGCTGAGTTATCCTCTCTTGTGGCTTGGGTGGCAACTTCTACCTCAATGACTCAGGTCAGTACCCACCCCTTCCGCTCCCCCACGTCTTCTGGGATGTTCGACGCGTCCAAACCTGAACTTCTCGGCTTGCTCCCCAAATCACTTCCCTCCCCGCCTTTCTCCATCGCCGTCGGCAACATTCTCACCCTCTGAGTCACTCGTATCTACAACCCCGTGGCTGCGCGACTCTTCCTCTCCCTGTCACCCTCTCTTCACCTCCCGGCTCTCACCAAATCCAGCCACGTCTCCCTCTGAGATCCGCCCCATCCCCATCCCCAACCACAAAACTCTTCTCTGCAAGCCCTCGTTACCTCTCCCCAGAACTTCGGCAGCCTCCCCCGCCTCTCATCTCATCCGCTCCAATATATTCCACATGCCGCAGCCAAAGCGGCCTTTCCTGGTGGCTGCTCTGACCCTGCTCCCCCCGGCCTGCCCACTCCCCACCGGGTTTCAGACTCCTCACCCTGACGGAAGGCTCTCGCACAGCGCTGCTCTAGGATGCACGTACCCCTCATCTCCTACTGCACTCCCACTCCCTCCCTACCACCTTTCAGAGGCCTCCAGCCCTTTCCAGCTCTGTGCCACGGGGCCGGGCACACACGTGGGTCTGTAGGAACCAGTACTGGCAGAGCCTCCTGCAGCTCCCTCCCACGAATAGCTCCCCGAAAGGAACAAGGGCACCAGCTCAACATACATTCCCAGACTGTGGCCCTGTCTTCCTCCTGTCTGCAGCTCCTTCCAGGTTCCTGCTCCAGCCTCCTCCTTCCCTGCCACTTCCAGAGACATGGACGCTCCCCCCAATGCGACTCTCCCTGCCCTCTCCCGGCTTCAGCTCCCCCTCCCAGGGTTCTTTCTCCCATCCCTGTCCCAGCAGCTGGCTCTGGGCAGCAGCAGTGGCAGTGCTGGGTCAGGCTCCTGCCGGGGGCAGCTCTTTATGCGGTAGCCTCAGCAGCAGACCTGGGAGCAGCTCCAGCTCCGGGCTTTGAGGCACCCTGATGGGATCTGTACACAAGGAGGCGAAGCTGGCGCCAGCAGCAGCTCTCCCCAGAGCACAGCTTAGGGATCTCTGCTGTAGGGACCTTGACCTCTGTCACTTAATAGTGTCCAGCAGGAAGTCCCTTTCCAGTGGCAGCTGCAAGTTAGCTGTGGGAGTTGAGGAAATGACCACTGTGGACACAATACCTTCATCAGCTCAGGATGCATGCTTCTCTCCAAGCTCTCCAGGATGTTTTCCGATTTCCCTTGGCTGCTCGAGTCGTCATCTGTCAAGTCATGAAAAGCAGATGTTCCAAATGACAGCAATGGCGCCTTCTAATCCCACCAGGCCCCCGGGCTCCGCTCCTGAGCCGCTCACTTACAATAGCACAGGGACAATTTATCGGGGCTCTTGAGACGCTGCCATGGGTTTCCCATCCAGCAGGAGAGTCAAGTTTCAAATCCACTTTTATTCTACAGACTATAGTTTATGTGCTACTTGCCAAATCTCAGCATCAGCATTTACTTCCTACGATGCCAATTTTTAATGCAGGAAAGAATTTAAACGCCTCCATGCTGCTAACGACGACGTCAGCGCCGCGACGGTGGGAATGAAAGATCTAGTGATTTAAAGACTGACCTTGTGCAGACTCCACGGTGTCTTTCCTCTCTTGCACCAAACTCTCCGTATTGATCTGAATAATCTTTTTCAGAGTCACCAGCCACTCCTCCATTTCCTGTTCACTTTCGGCTGCCAGATAGTGGCTGTACTTATCTAACATCTTGAGTTCAAATGCATAGCGGCGCATCTTGGGGCACTGCACAAACAAGAGAGCGGGCTTCGCATTACACCTCGTTAATATCGCCTTCACTTTAGAGCTCAGCTCAGCGCAGACCTGTTACCAAGCTTCTCCCTGGCGAAACATACTGTGCACAAACAACAACGTTACAAATGCACCTTTCATTCCGGGGCATTCCAAAGGGGAATCACTAACGGCATGCACGCACTGCTCAGCCCCACTGACAAATCAGGCTCTGGGTGGAAAGTAGCAAGCAGCCAAGATACAGCCTGTTGTACACTAGTGCGAAGAGAAACTTGAGCCAAAGTCACAAGAGCAAATTCCTTCCCTTATAAAAAAAAGTGTCATGGAGCCTTTACAGTCCACCCAGGAGCCTGATTTTAAAGACTCGTCCAACCCACCAAGTAGAACTTCTGCCCGGCGCTATCGTAAGAAGCATTAATCAAAAACCAAACGAACAGTTTCATGGTAGCTCACTTTTCCAACCGCTGCTTGTCTAATAGTAGCATATTCCAGTGAGAAGTCTAGGCAAATCCCTTGATGCAACATGTAAAGTACAGTCTACGCCGCCCAGAGTCATGATGGCTACAAAGAAATCTACGGAAACTCACTTTGGAACCTGCGTGGAGTCTGCTCTACTCACCCGAGAGTTAGCCCAAACCCACATGAAAACAGTGCGCCCTGTGAGAGCTACACAAGAGACAGCACAAGGGCAGGAATAAAAACTTTCTCAGGCTTCAGAAGCTGTGTTTTTCCATACACTACTGCTAGTGCATGCGACTAATGCCTGATGGGCCTTTCCAAAGCAAGGTTTTTCACATGAGCAACAGTTTTCCGCAGAAGACCCCATGATGTTGCAATTTGGGGACATTTTCCACTACCACTCTTTACCATTCACCACCCCTCCTCCTCTTTAACAAGAGCTACAGGAAGCAAACACAGCTCATTTGCATTCTCTTATTATTTGTATTATAGTAGTCCTCCGGCAAACCACAGTGTTCAAATGCATAGTAAGAGACTCCACCTGCCCCGAAAGGCTTACAATTTAAGGCCCTGCTTCTGTAACCCCTTGCAGGTATGAGTTACTTTACACGTGTGAGTACTGCCATTGAATTCTGCGTGTACAGGATCCAGACCTAATTTAAGACAAGAGACAACCAGTGCGTGCAGACAGACAGAGAGGAAGGCAGCTGAAGGTAACACTGGGATGAATAGCTGACTGCACAGAATAGTTACTGGCCTCAATCTTGCATGTACTTCAAGCACCTGTAGTCCCATTGACGTCAACGGGGGTGCTAAGAGGTCCCCCGTCAGGGGATAGGGCCCCTTGGTGGTGGACACTGTACAGTCATAAAGGATGCGGGGATGACACAGCCAGCTGGGGAGCAGGCGGAAGGCGCAGTGGCAGTGAACCCCAGGTTTTACACTGTCAGCAGTAGGCTCTGCCCACCACCTGCTAGCCGCAGCGATGGCATTGCTGGTCAGGCTGGCGGGTAGGCAGATGGAACAGGCAGAGCGCGCAAATGAGATGGATGAAGCACACGTACGGGGACGAAAGCAGGTAGGACTCACTCCTTATCAACCTACCTGAACAACGTCAATGCAAGCGTCCAAGAAGATGCAGCCTTTGGATTCTTTTGAAATTTTCTCATCTTTATAGGAATTCAGAATATAGGAACCATCCGGCAGTTGTGTGAGGTAAAAATACCGTCTCTTGAATACCTGCAAGAGCAAAACGCCATTCTCATACACGGGTCACTCTATGCCATCCATAGCCAGCGAGGCTCACGTTTTCAGCATTTGGCTTCTCGGTCACTGTACGATACCCCGCTAGGGAAAACAGATGGTCTCTCAGTGCTACGCATTTACCAGGTTATTATTAAACCTAAAGATGTTCTCACGCTCAGGCTTTGGAAGGAGGAAAGGACAGGAAGCATGTTTCACAGGTCAGCACACTCAAAGCCAGGGCTGAAATACAACCGCCCAAAGCTCCTGCGTCTCACACACCTAATTCCAGATTAGTTCCCGAGACCCTCCATTCACCTCCTGCAGTCTGAGACTGTTCACTCAATGGGGTAATTCAAAACTCCTTAGCAGGGTTGGATTCCACAACTAAAGAAGTCCCTCTCGCGCTGGCAATCTGAGGAATTTCCCCCCAGGTTAGATGGGCAGAGACCCTGGGGGGGGGGGGTTCGTCTTCCTCTGCAGCCTGGGGCAGGGGTCACTTGCAGGTTTGAACTAGTGTAAATGGTGGATTTCCCGCAACTTGAAGTCTTTAAAGCATGATTTGAGGACGTCAGTAACTCAGCCAGAGGTTAGGGGTCTGTTACAGGAGTGAGGTTCTGTGGCCTGCGATGGGCAGGAGGTCAGACTAGATTATCGTGACAGTCCCGTCTGAGCTTGAAGTCGGAGTCTGAATCTGAGCTAGCACCTAGTTCTGTCCCTCCGCACCCTCTCCTGGCATGGCTCACTTCTGCAAGGAGCTGAGCAGAGCTGATCAAGCAAAGCACTTGAGTCTGTCCACAGCCCCATTGAAATCAATGGGATTACTCATCTGCTTAAGTGTTTTGCTGGATCAGGATCAAAGTGCTCAGCACGTTGCAGGAGCAAGCCCTGAATTAGTATCTTTTGGGGGGGAGGATGGGCATGATTACAGTCTGGGCCCCCCTTCCCCCCAATGCAGAGTCTTCCTACTGCCTGCACACCCTCCCCTCCGCTGGCTCCTGTCCCCTTCAGCTCTAAAAAGAAAAGCAAAGTGGTTACGTTAGGGTCTGGGCCATTCAGCTGAGCAAGCATCCGGGGATTGCAGAACCCTTCGCGATAAAGACCTCAGTAATAGTTGCAAGCCAATTGTCAGACGGATGTTGTAACAACAGCTTGGCAAACAGTCCAGGGACAGAATCGGAATGGGATCCACGCAACTGGTTGTGTTTCTTTTTGGAGAACACAGAGTAACTTTTATGGACCAGTCTTAGTTTAGTTTCCTGACCCATTCACTCACCCCTAGATGCAATAAGTTTGTCTTAAGTGTCTCCATAGCTGAGTTATGAATACAGACATAGAGTGGACTATGCCCTCCAGATGCAATCTTGTGCTGCAAGTCAATGGGAGCATAAGACCACACACACAATTAGCTGCATCTGCAACTTCTTGCTCCTACCGTACTGGAGGCCAAATTAAGGCCAGGATATTTGTGATCCAACTACTATACACTGGGAGCTACAGAGACACAACAAAGATGAGACAAATGTGCTCCTGCCCTAGGTATAGTCACAAAACCCACCTTTCCTGGAAACTCCTTAGCAGTGAATACTGGCACATAATGCCTGGGAACATCTGCAATTTCAGCAGTTGGAAAAGTAGCCTTAGATGTTCTCAGGTTTGCTATAAATCAGAACTGTATTTCCTTCTTGTTAGCGATCATGATTAAAAGGAGCATGAAGGTAGGGCCCAGGAGGTCAGGACAGGGAGACGAGAAACAGCACTTGCACTCCCATTTTGAGACTTTGAAAATATTCTCATTGTAATGAGTGCCTGGAACAAATATGGATCAATGCAGCATTGGAACAACACGGATCAGGTTCAACCAGTAATTTCATGCCTCCATGAATAGTGAATCCATCACATATTTGATCAGGCCAGTCACTTATTGCCCAGAATCGGAAGAGTGAATTAAATCTAATCCATGAAAACGTAACACGGAGTCAGTGTTTAGACAAGTCCCGTATGTGAGCTCCGAGGACTTGATGCTGATGAATTTTAAGTTTAGAGGATAGTGTAAGCACGTTGGCCCTGATTCAGCATGTGTGGACTTAAGCAGGAGCTCAAAATTAACCACTGCTTCAGCACTTTGCTGAACTGGGGCCTTATATACTTCAGTGCTGCATGCTACGGAAAATCTTAGATTAAACAGATGTGTATTAAACTAATGTTCAGAAGACAGGAGAATAAGTCTCTCATGGGATGTTTGATTTCAAGCAAAACATTTGAAACATTTAACATCCTTCCAATGGAAAGTGCAGAAGCAAGCAGCACACACAAATACGCTGCATTATTTATACGGATTTTTCCTTTGCAGGCCTGCTGTTACAAAATTGTCAGAATGCTGTACCGCTTTTGGAATGAATCGCAGGAACCTAGGAACAGAGCGAATGCCATATCAGATCAGATCACTGGTACAGCCAGTTCAGTATCCCACTTTGGCAGGGGGGAGCTGTGAAAGCTTCAGATGAAGCAAAAACAACAACAACAAAAATGCTGCAAAAAAATTGTGCGGGGTTAGCCAGAGAATTGAGGAGGTCCAGAAGAAGAAAAGGTCCTGATATAGTGATTGCCATGGGTTAAACTGGATTGGTGTGCAACCGAAACCAAGCTAACCAGAGTCAAGCTAGAGAACATGTCTGCAAGAAAAAAGGTTACTCTGAAGCAAACGCAGTCAACTGTAAGCCTAATTAAGTTTTGCTCATAAGCTGGCTCACCACAAAAAACATTCTGTACATGCTTAGCAACTGCCAGCACCACTCGTTGCCTAGCACATCACTGTAATGAAAGAACTCGGAACTGAGAACATGGCAAATCTCCTTCTGCAGCACTGTAACGATGCTGCAATGTGCCAGTACGGATGGCTTCAGACCTTCAAGGTGCTACTGCTTTCTCAGAACTCTAGCAACCGGCATTAGGGAAGTCTTCTGCACGGAAGAGCAGTGATCAGAACCAACGTTTGCACCAATGGGCACTAATTTTGGGTCCCTTGAGTTTTGAGTCGCCCTATAGATAACATGAGCCTGATTTGTAGAAGTGTTGCACCCCCACAACTCCAGCTAAGTCAATGGGACTGCAGCTGCTCAGCACCTCTGAAAACCAGGCCTGAGATGCTTCTAGCTGAGCATTTAGGCCCTCAGTGCCGCAACGTCCTTGAGCACGTGCCTCACTTCATAGGCTGTACATTGATATGCTCTAGTGCAAACAGAAGTTATCGGCTTAGTCCTCTGGCCTGTACGATGCAGGAGGTCAGACTAGATGATCACAGCTCGGGCTTCAAGTCAGGCATGTGCTTCTGCACTTCGCTGAATCGAGGCATCACACTGAGAAACTGAAAATCATGGAATGCTTTGGGGAGTTTTTAGTATCCTAACGGGAGCAAAAGAACGTAATGTTTTTTCTCCTGAGTCTTGCTGTAATTTGGATATCCATCCGAGTGTTATCACCAGGGCAGTCTCTTTTATCAAGTAACAAAGCAGCTGTTTGCTGAAACAACAAATAGATCACTGGCTGAGCAAAATCAATTATACAATTAGTTGGAGCTTCTGTAGCGAAGTCCGAGCGGTGGAGTGCTGCCCGGTATCCGATAAAGAGAAGAGCTGAAGACTTAGCTGCTGCACAGAAGGTCAGTCCTACGGTAGCATCTCAGTGACACCATCCCTGCTTTAAGCACAGATACTTTTTATTTAGATTCTAAAAGTTTGGCCACGTGCATTCAAGGAAACCAGCATTCAAAAGCCTTGTTTATTTCAGGCCTGCTGTTTTACTTAATTCAATTGTCCTCCTTTTCTGGGCCTCGGGCGCTGATTCAGAAGGCGATCATGGGTTTGCTTTAACACACCTCTTTGCTTAGCCTGCCCTTCGTGACTCAAAGCACTGCTACGCACTGCTTGGTAGGGTTCAGCACAGATCCCACTGCAGAAAGGGACTCGTTCAAAGGGAGGCTCTGTAAGACAGTTACAGAGGGGCCCAAACCGAAACCCAGCAGCCAGACTTGGAAGCTTGGATCGGAACTGAGACACTTGGCTACACATAAGCGAGATCCCCCCGCTCACTGCTCTGGCACGACAGCATATGGAATGAAGCTCACCTTCATGGTAACCGTGATTGTACTATTGACATTTGCTTTGTACAGCCAGCCTTGTTTGATGATCCCACCTTTCTGAGAGCACAACGAGGAGGAGTCCTGGAACAAAACAGGAGATTAGAAAGAGGTGACGTCAGTGCTAACCAGGCCCTGACCCGGCCACGGTGCCCCAGGCCAAAAGTCCCATGGAAGTCGAGGGGAACTTTGAGTCTCATTTACGCTAGGAAGTAGCACCGAATTAATCGGTCAAGTGGTATTGCCTCCCAACATGGACGCAGTTCTATCGATATACGGTTTTGTAATGGCACCGCTATTCCTGTAGAGAAAGGGCAATATCCGTACTGGTACAGTCACCCTTATACTGGTAGAACTGCATCCACTCGAGAGCTTTTACTGGTATAATACTGCAGTTAAAACAAACAAACAAATAAACCCCACCCCCCCTACCCAAACCACTTATACCCGTAAAACTTTTCAGTGTAAGCCGGGCCTTAGCATCTGCCCAGCTGGTCATACTCAGCGTTTTTCCACACGTCGATCTCACAGTGCTCTACGCAGGGGCACACATTACCACCCCCCCATTTCACAGCCAGTCAGTAGCATCGCGGGGGATAGAACCTAGGCCTCCTGGCCCCCAAAAGAGCAACTTCCAAGCCTCACAATTCAACACTCTACAGTGACAATGGAAATATTCACAGTGCTTTACATCTGTGGCTAAAGTCCCGGATTTCTCCTTGCTGGCAGTTCACCTTTTTCCATTACCACATTGCTTTTCACTGAAGTTCTTTAACCTAATCCTGATGCAAAAGCTCTATTGGAAAATTACAAAGAGCACAGTCCACATTCGGTCAGACACAAGCCAAGATCAGGAAGTACAGTTCAGCTAAGAAGGGGTACGGACACACTCCCTCAAATTACTTTAGTATTTTATTTGGGGAACTGCTTAAAAGAAAACAATTCTATTATATGTTGAGGGTTTATTTTTGTCCTTTTCTTTTGGGAAAGCACATTGTGTAACTTACTGCACAATACCGCAGCTAGATAGAGTGCGATGCTATTAAAGGAAAGAACTACACACAGCTAATGTTGAGGCTATGACACAAGCCAACAAAACAACCAGGAAATTCAAGATTGGACCCAACAATCAATTCTCGACTATAAAGAGCCGCTCCGGTCTGCCTCTAAGAGGCACATCCAGGACATGCACAATAGTCATTAAAAATACATACGAAACATCACTTTCAAATTTCAGCCTTGGTAAAACACAAGCTGCCTTTTTCCTTTAATAAATTCATCAGCCATGGTGCCTCATCGCCCCCATCACATTTAAACACATTTAGGCTACAATGTCCAGCAATTTTAGACTAAACCTTATTAACAACTTCCACCTGCGGCTCTCCCGGTGTTTCTCCAGAGAGGCAGACATTCTTGCTATGTTGCAGATGTGGGCAATGTGAGGCAGAGTGGTTAAGGTGCACATGTTCAAAAGTGATCACTAATACCGGGTGCCCATCTCGAAACCCTTCGGGCCTGATTTTCAGAGGCGCGAAGCAGTCTCAACTCCAAGTGATGTCTGTGGAAAAGCACTGAGAGGGCTCAGAGCCCCTGGAATGAGGTGAGCACACAGACGCTGGGCCCCCAGAAGCAATGGACACTTTCGAATATTTGGGATCTGATTGCAGGATCAGGACCTTGGAGTGGCAGTGTTTTACACCCTGTGAGCAGGTGTAAGTGACGACACAAATCGCAAGGCAGAAGAGAGTCAGACCCTGTGCCTTTGAACAAGCAGCAACGCCGTTTTGCAAGATTACTTTACATATGGACACCTACCTGTTCACTTTTGATTCAAGTAGATTGAATTAAAACCTTCACACAAAGAATTGCTTAGTAATGTTCTTGGCCTCTCCGTTTCATACTGCTGCAAGATACCAGATGGAGAGCCAAAGAAAGCATCCAGGGAAAACATCCCAGTTAACTGAAAGGAGGCACATGCCTACTAATTCATAAGCTTCTTGGCTCTAAGAGATTATCTTGTAACACCTGCAGATGGATAATTGTCCGCAGGCTTGTCCCAACCGCTCAGAAAAGGGAACGGGCCGTCAGTGTATGATTTCCCAGCGAGAGCATTCCAGACTGGCGCTTTGCCTGGCGTGAATTGTTCCAGCTGCAACGCACAGTGCTACGGAGACATTTATCTTCCCCTTACCTCATCCTTTTCAACGTCTTCATCAATCTCAAATACGTGGTTTGGAATCTTCTCCGGTCTAAAGGATTTGCTGAAAATATAACACACTATGTAAGACAGCCACATAAAAGGGAAGAATTCAGGACAATAGTAAAGAACGCGTACCAGTCCTCTTGTCACTGCTGGAAACGTACATGCATGCAATGGAATAAGTAGGCTCAACAACAGATATTATTTGCAAAAATTGATGTGGATGAGTAGGGAGGAGGTAGGACAATGGCAGGCCATACATTCGTGTGTGTCGCCGTGACGTGTCAAGAGCGGGTGGCTGCCTAAAAGATATGCCTTAGCTCAAGCAGAAGTTACTGAGCTTAGAGAAATCCCAAATCTCTGGCCTATACTATGCAGAAAGCCAGACTAGATCATCATAATGGTTCCCTTCGGGCCTTGAAATCTATGGATCTTGTTGCTTCTCTGGGAGAAAATGAGATAAACGTGCAGAGGTCTCAATCAAAGCTTGTACATGAACCTTCCCCCACGCCCTCTTCACGCGCACCGAAGCTGGGCTTCACGTTGAACGTACACTTCAGTACGAGTGAAACCTACAGGAACTGGTGCCTTAATTGACCACCAGAGAGATCTGTATACTCTAAAAACCTCCAAGTCACTCTGAAGCCTGGTTTTCTGACCAAACGTGACCAAAGTCTGACTTCCGACCAAAGTCCACAGGTGGGTGGCCAATGATCTTGCTCTACCTATAGAATGCCCATAGCCTTTATAGAGCCAAATCCTGCTTGCCTTACTCACTTGTGTAGTCCCATTTACGTCACTGGCACTTCTTGTGTGAGCAAGGCAAGCAGTGTTTTATCCACAGGGGCTGGAGGAGGGTGGCTTCTTCCTTTGGTTGTTGTTACACTGTGTAACTTCGCCAACTTCAGTGCAGTTATTGCTGGTTTGCATGAGCAGGACCGAGTCAAGGGGCCGGCCCATCATTTATTTTGCAAAACCCAACAACGATCAGATAGCAAGAACATGTGCAAACTGAATGTAATTCAAGCACCAATGGCATCCTCTTGTGCATGGCTTTCACACCACCTGCATGGAGCAGACCTCTTGCACATCGAGCTGGTCGGGAATTTTTTGACATAACATTTTTTTCATCGAAAAATGCCCATTTGTGGAAACCAAACCTGTTTGCAAGACAAGGCCCTTTCCGATAGGGTGACCAGACAGCAAATGTGAACAATTGGGGCAGGGGGTGGGGGATAATAGAAACCTATATAAGAAAAAGACCCCAAAATTGGGACTGTCCCTATAAAATCGGGACATCTGGTCACCCTACTTTCCGACGAACCTCCTGACCAGAAACGTGTTGAATTGTCAAGCCATCTCTTTTGGACATTTTCAAAGTGAAAAATTCCAGTTTTCCGGTTCAGAATGACTCTCTGTTTCAAAATTTAAGCCAATTAGACTGAAAAAGGTTAAAAGGGAAAAGGTTGAAACTGAAACAAAATGTTCACAATTCCAGAACTAAAACATTTTGATCCACCTGAGCCAATTATTTTTCTCCAGTTTTTTTGGTTCACAAAAATTTCCAGATTTTGACTTTTCGTCTCAATTCTGGACAGCAAAACTTTTCAAACTCAAAACCACTCACAGCGCAGGCAAAGCCAGCCTGCCCCCCCAGAGGAGTCAATTAGCAAGAAGAGGCTGTCAGCGTACCACGAGAGCTTTGTCTGAAGCAGTTTGAGAGGTGAGGGGGGCAAAACTGACCCCACCCAGCACATAACCACCCATCAATCAGGCATGCATGTGCTTGACTGAAGATGGAGGCACTAAACGAGATTAGCCTTTGGCTGGAATAACGCACAGGGCTGGCATTTTAATGCACAAAGCTTTCTTCAGCATTGCCAGTGTTGATGGCGATATTCTTATTCCCCAGGACTGGGATTTCCCCACCATGTTAGGCACAAGCAGGATTGACTTGAGCAAGGACCATGCTGTGACAGTCAGCATTCAGAGACAATGGGATTCCTGATTCGGGATGAGCAGACTGCACTGAAGCTACGTATTCTGCCACATTCCTGAATTTAGGCTCTTCCTGTCATAACAGCTGATGGAAGGAGGATGTTTGTACATTGACAGTGAACGAACCCCTGTAATGTCTCTGCAGTTCCCTGATACAGTCTGAGTGACACAGACCTCTGGCTTGCAAACCCTAAATAAAGGGCAAGTAAATCTCATGAGAAGATACAGGGGTGGGGCAAACACCAGGGAACAGAAAATATTAGTGGATTGTTGGATCAATAACAATATGTCAGAAGAACGGCCAGATTGGGTCAGACCAATGGTCCATCCAGTATCCTATCTTCTAACAGTGGCCAACGCCAGGTGCTTCAGAGGGAATGAACAGAACAGAACACGGCAATTATGGAGTGATCCATAATGATGTCCAGTTGCAGCCTCTGGCAGTCAGAGACTAGGGACACCTAGAGCATGGGTTTGCGTCCTTGACCATCTTGGCCAATAGCCATTGATGGACTTATCCTCCATGAACTTATCTAGTTCTTTTTTGAACCCTGTTATACTTTTTGACCTTCACAACATCCCTTGGCAATGAGTTCCACAGGTTAACTGTGCATTGTGTGACGAAGTCCTTTCTTCTGTTTGTTTTAAACCTGCTGCTTAGTAGTTTCAGTGGGTGACCCCTGGCTCTTGTGATATGTGAAGGGGTAAACAACATTTCCCTATTCACTTTCTCCACACCAGTCACGATTTTATAGACCTCTATCATTTCCCCTTAAGTCGTTTCTTTTCGAAGCTGAAACTTAGACCTGATCAAACCACAGTCTAGCAAGGTTATTAAGTGTTCCTAGCATCCCAGAAGAGAGACACTTACCACGGCAACATCCGGAAGTCACCCGAGTATTCTTCATATTTATAGTTCACCACATGCCAGTCCGAGTGGTACGTTTTAATGCACTGTAAGGAGAATGAGGCATGTTTTTTGAAATCACAGCATGCTAAGCAAAAACATGCACAACTCTTAAGAATGAAGAGCTACTAGTGAGACGCTGAGGCTGGCATTAAGGTAACAAACATACACAGTAGGTTGGACAAAGACTTCGTGGAGTTGTTTCACTTATCCTGGACTGGGGAAACTAAACACCACAGAATTCCTTTGAGACCTAGATACCCATGTGATAGGATGGCTGCTTTCAGAGCGCCTCCTCCTGGCCTCAGGGTGACTCTGCAAGAGGTCCCCGCCTCAATTTCTCTCTTCCAAGGGGCCGGTCACCTGCACAATTTCTCCACCATGTCACAAGCCCTTCCTGGGCTGCCCTCCTGTGGCAGGCCATGGCACGACTGGTGCAGCTACCTCGCTATGCCTCAGCCCAGGCCCTCTAGCTGGGGGGCTCCTCCGCCCTGTTTCTGTCCCGACTCCCGGGTTTGCTCCTAGCTTTTGCCCGGAGACATTGGCAGGCTCAGTCCTCTCTGGCCCTCTGGCTTCAGCTCTCCCGCTCGGAGAGCCAGCCAGCATCTCCCTCTGCTGCTCTAAGTCTCCAGCCCTTTCTGGCCGGGGGAAGTTTGTGGGTGACCCACGACTGCCTCCTCCTGTCACCAGCTGGATCTGGCTCCACAGCTTGATGAGGGACCTCTCGCCGCTCCCTCCTTCTGGGGCGTCCCCTCCCCGAGGCGCTCCATCCCGCTTGGCTCCTTTGAGCTCTCGGCCCCTAGACTCTCCCTCACCTCTGAGCCCTCCCCCATTTAATACTCCCAAGGGCAGCCCCACCCTCCTCGTTACACCAAACGAGGAGCGCCTGGCCTGGACAGGAGAGCTGCCCGGTTACAACGCACACCTAGCCTCTCACCAGCTGCACAGATGCTGGAATCTGCGCTTACCTCTGCCGTGGCTTTCGGACCTGACTAGTGCTGCTGAGTGCCCAGCCTGGCGCACTTTTGTGGAACCAGATTTTCAGACAGCGCCGGGCACCTGCCTCCGAGAGTCGGGCTCCTTTAACGGTGTCTCAAAACAGTCCTCCACCAATGGCACCTCTGCCGGGGTTCCCCGTTTCCCCCCCACTCTGGCCACGCGGGAGCTGGGCTCCCCACCAGTCCCCACCCGCAGCTGCCTGGGAACCACTCTCAAGGGCACAGTGGAGCTGCCAAGAGGAGTTGCTGCCGGGTCAAGAGCAACCCAGGAGTCATTTTCCATTTGGTGCTGCTCAGAGCAGCTGCTCTCGGGCATCTCCCTTCCCCAGTCTCGTTCCTGCCGACGCACACACAGGAGCCTCTCCAGCGGCTCTGAGGCACGGCAGGCGGAAGCAGTGAAGCCTCTGTCTTCCCCCTTCCCATTAAAGGCCTGGGGGTGCATACTGGGGGCAGCAGATGGCTCATAAACTGCAGCTGCCAGATAGAAAAAGAGTTGTTCCTCCAGGCCTGAAGTTACAGCTCCCCTGTGTCACAGACGAGGCCAGCAAAGCAACTTGCAGCCTTATCTGCCATTAGCTGCAGCGCCGCCTGGAGAGCATTTCCCCTGAAGGACAAGGCGCTGCAACGCTGCACGTCAAAGGCCTTTGCACTCTACCTCTTTGACAAAGAGACTCTGAGCCTTCCTTTGAGCGTCTTCTGGCACCGTAGACTGGACAGTCCTCTGCTGGCGACCTATCACCGAGATCTGCGGGGAGGTGGGATAGAAAACGAGATTTCATGGTTAATTGGGCCCATATAAATTGTCAGTGAAAATAATAAATACTCTGGGCCTGATTCAAGGCCTGGTCACTCCCATTTGACCTGGCTGTAACACCTTTGAAATCAGTGTAGAAGTGGACACTGAAATCGAAGGGGGTTCCCCAGCATGAGAGGGGGTTAGCGGAGGGGTGGATTAGGCCTTGTACGTGAGAAGGAGGCAGCACAAACTCACAGACACATCCTCCATCGGAAACATGAGCAGATCACGGAGAGGATCGCTGTAGATCTGGGCTTTCCTTTGCAGGACCACATTCTCGTAGTCCAAGGGTTCAACCACTTTGGTTTTTTCCTGAAGGAAAATAAAAGCAGAACAAAACAGATAGTGAAAAAAAATTGCAAATGTTGCATCTGAGGCACCCAGCCAAGAACTGACATTCACTTCCCCAACAAGAGTCATCAGTTCCACTTCTGCCCCTGAAGTTGGCTGCTACCGAATCCAGGTTACGCCAGGAGCCCTTAACAAATCACTTTTGTGACTCTCAGCACTCTGCCCTTCCACAGCGATGTTCACCTGAGGATTTCAAAGCACGGTACCAATGAATTACTCATTACATCAACCTTACAATCCTTCTGCCGTGTAGGTGAACATTACTGCGCACATCCTACAGGGTGAACTGCGGTTCAGTGACATGCCCATGGTCACACAACTGAATCGTCCTGACTGCTTTAAGCGCTAGCCGCCCCAGTCCACACGCCCTCTCTCCCTTTAGCGTGGAAAACAAGCTGCCTGGACAGGTTAGCGGTTGTGGTTTTAAAGGTATTTACCATCGTAGTAGTTCATCTGCACTAGTCTAAAACAATCCTGCTGGAATGACACTCCGACACTCAGTGTCGCTTGAGCTGTCTCTGTTTGAGGCTCGTTATGTGATGCGAGATTTACGCGGCCTCTGGAAGCCTGCCATTTGGCAAGATGACAGCAAACCAGCTGTTCTGAGCTCTAACCAGGAATCTTGCAGGATGGAAAGGAAGGTCAACACAATAATCCCTTGCAACACTTGAAACCCAAACGCCTAGCAATAAATCACACCTCCAGACACACTGTAAAGCGACAGTTTATGGCAAGAGCGATTGTAAAATCTCTGCGCCTGATTTTGCTCTCACTTAGAACACGGGCTTGCCTATGTTACAGGCACGACAGCAGCACTGCGGCAGCTGCGCCATTGTAGTACCAAAGTGTGGCCACTTGCTACAGCGACAGAAGGGTTTTTTCATTCGCCGTAGGTAATCCACCCCCTCGAGAGGGAGTAGCGAGGTCGACAGAATAATTCTTCCATTGACCTAGCAGTGTCTATACCAGGCCTTAGGTTGGCTTAACTATCAGGGTGTGAATTTTTCACAGCTCTGAGCAATGTAGCTAAGGTTTAGGTGAAGACCTGGGCTATGGTAAATCAGGAGAAACTCCACTGAAATCCATGGGGTCACAGTGGGTAAAGCTGGTGAGAGAGCACAATCAAGCCCTTTATAAACCATTGATAAATATATCTCGCTAGCAATGACTGTTCCACCCTTTTTCCATACAGATCTGCCATCACCTAATTCAGGGGTAGGCAACCTATGGCACGCGTGCCGAAGGCGGCACGCGAGCTGATTTTCAGCGGCACTCACACTGCCCGGGTCCTGGCCACCAGTCCAGAGGGATCTGCATTTTAATTTAATTTTAAATGAAGCTTCTTAAACATTTTAAAAACCTTATTTACTTTACATACAACAATAGTTTAGTTATATATTATAGACTTAGAGAAAGAGACCTTCTAAAAATGTTAAAATGTATTACTGGCACGCAAAACCTTAAATTAGAGTGAACAAATGAAGACTCGGCACACCACTTCTGAAAGGTTGCCGACCCCGACCTAATTGATAACAGCTGCATATTCAATCATATGGCAGCCTCGTCACGTACATACTAAATTCCTCTATCAGAAGATACAGCTTTACAACTTACTGCCTGCCATTTAAGGCCATTCCTTTTTTATTTTTCAGATTATTGCAGTTGCTGAAGAGAAAAAAACAAATTATTATTTTATCCTTGCCAAGGTGTTTTTATTCGACCCCTTTGGCAGAGACCTCTGGGAGTCAGCATGGCTTAGGTAAACTCCTGTGTTAGCCCACAGCGTTGCTGTGACGGTATTGTAAAACCACTGTGCTAGTCACTGCTTTTCCTTTAGCCAGATTAGAGAGCACCAAAAATGAACAAAGGCCAAAAAAGGGGGACAAAAAAGCCATGAATAGGAAAATTTACTCCAGTTCCAGCCCAGACTTTGGATTTCATAAGCAATTATCAGACACTTATCACAGGAGCTATGGAAATTTAATTTTATACCCAATTCTTTTCAAAGATGATAGCTGATGGGGAAGGATCACGATGAATGGAAAAATGAACTTCAGTCTATTAGCTTGACCCTGCTCGTGAGTTAGGAGAAAAGTGTAACACTCAACAGCCCCTCCACAGATGCTGTTTATTTAGTCTTTGCAGTGATTTCGATTACGTTTCAGTCTGGAACTAAAAACGCATCTACCTGAGATAACCCACGTCACAAAAGTAGCATGTTTAGGTGAAGCTTCAACATACTATTTTCAACTAGCAATAAACTGTACTCCAGACTCATCGGAATGTTTTGGTTGTGACACACTTTTATGTAACGTTCACTGTGAATTAAATATTGATCCATCAGCCCATCCTACAGGAAAGTATCCCATTGAGGTTCAAGGCAGTTTCTCTTAAGCCAGGCATAGAGGGTCAGGCCCAAGAGAAGAATTGTTACAAAGAATGAGAGGTGAAGCATTCAGCAGCTTATATTTTGCATGTGACCATCAAAATTCCAGCAACTGCCCTGTGAAAAAGCCTCACAGAGAACAGCTTCTGCTTCAGAGACAAATGGCCTCAGCACGAGCCGTTTCTAGCACCGACAACTTCCCATTTTGCTTTCAAACACAGAACTGTGGGTGCTGAGCACCGCACCGGATCAGACCCAAATGCATTTCTGAACTGCCGTGCAGAACACACTGAGAATGCTACACAAATTGCAGGACTGACAACCCCAAATGTTAAACAAGACAGGCCCTAAAACATCATGAGATTGGCTTCAATATTGAGAGGATTTTTAAAAAAAATATCATAAATAATAAGTTCTTTTTCTTGGCCTTCTGGTTTCCAAGTCTTTAGAGTGTGCTGGGGTCATATTTTCAAGCTTTCCTCTACAACCATACAGAGACTGACCTTTTTTTTTTTTTTTTTAAATGAACACTGAGAGTCTCACATAATCACAGGACTCCAGCAGCTGGGCCTTTAAGGAAAACACCATTGATAGTGAAAGTTGGCAACACTGTGTTGACATTTGGCAATCAGCCAGAGGCCCCAGGACTGTCTGGCTGGCTACGAACTACCTTGAAGCGTCTTTCTGGAAACACTACTTTTGAGAAACAGGAACACCAGCCGTATCAGACGGACTGTCCCAGATCAGATCCTTGGCACCCGCCAATGAGCACTTGATGGGACTCCGAATGGAAGTGGGGTGCAAAGTCGGCTTTAAACGAACCTTGCGCTCACACGATCCTGGGACCATTCTGTGCAGCATGAGCTAGAGCAGCCTGAAGGATGGGAACTTTAATTCTCTCCTCACCCCCATTTGGGCCTGATCCCGGGAGACCCTGAGCACCTCCTGACATTTGCTGCACTCCCTCAGGAGCTGCACCCCTGCCAGAGGCCACTCAGTCCTTGAGAGGGTGGAGACCTCAACAAGGCCAGGCACGTCACACCCCCAAACACTCGCACTTCACCTGCGGTTTGACTCTCCCGAATTCACACACGCTGTGGCAGGAGGACATTGATAGGCTCCTGGTAGAAATAGCTGGACCTTTACTTGTGCTTCCTAGCGCAGCATTTCCCGCTTGCGCAGGGTTTGGCATTCTCCAAATTCTTACGGAGAATTAATCTGCAGAAATTCAAGGATTTGCTTGTAAATTCAAACCTTGCATTGCTCTCGATCCAAAGTCATTCCAAGCAATTGCCACGACACAGTCACGTTCCATATTATGTAATCACTGTAAACCATGGTATACTGATTCCATTTGGCAGACAGAGCTAATGAAATGTACCAGTGGGTTAACGTCATTGTTACATGCCATTATTGAGTCTTTAAACTAAACATGCTCATATTAAGATTTGGGGCTGGGGATGTTAAAAAGACTAGTGATGCCACGACACAGGAAGATACACAGCTAAAGCAAACATCCAACCCTCTAAGGAGACTGCACTGAAGTATCCAATAGCGTTATACCTGAGGGAGTGATCAGGCCAAACACTGCCCAGGGTTTTGTCCCCATGTCCATAAGGCAGTAGTCACATTACTAACAAAAGGCCAACTTCCACCATCTTTACTGAAGCAAAACTGAGGGGTCAAGGGGAATTTAGTCCGATTAAGGATTGATGAATTTGGGCAAGAATTCCCTCCTCCTCTCCTGACCAGTTCAACAGTTGTTTCTGGCCTCCCTCTTTGGCGGAAAGAGAGGCTGCCTATCTGGGTGTCTCTTTTGGTTCTCATACTGCACCCATCTCCATGGTTTCTGAGATCCCATTTTCATTTGGCCTGCGACACCGGAGTATTTTCTTCTCTGGCATCTCATGGAGTTGCACCTGCTGACACTACGAAGGAATTTGGCTTTACGCCTTAGAGTAGAGTTTTGTTTCAGTATATACATCTGATCTGCTAGCAAGCAAAGGATACTTCCCAAAAACTGCAACCAAAGAGGCAGAAATGCCATTTTGTGTAAGAAGAGTGCTGTGGCCCTGCTGCATAAGCACAAAAAAGGAAGTGGTGTCATGTGATTAAAACTGAAATACACTCGATACAATTTGCATGTGCTCCAATGATGCAATGTGTTGTGGAAAACTATTTTGCCAGCCGTGGCACTAGAAAATTAGTACACCATTCCCTTCATAAAAAGAGAACTATTAGAAACTTAGTTTCTTTAACATTTCTCTATGCGCTCACAAATTAAATACCTCTGATTATGCTATTTTAAGGATAAAATTGCTATTATTTATGTTTTTGGTTTACTCATTTTTAACTAACTTCTATCAATATCAATAACATCTCATCAGCTTGACTATAAGGAGATATTATTTCCTTTTAACACCTGCAAATAACTCCAATTCACATTACTGGAAGGTCCATGTGGCCAGTAAGATTAAAACGGATCCTTCAATTTGTTCTTTTAGGATTGCGGTCAAAAAGAACACTCAATAAATTCAGTTGCCTAGGGCAGTAGTACCAATTTATCTCAAGTGGCAATAACTTTTAAGATATGTTTTAGACTGTAAAATCTTGCTTTATTATGTATATAAAACAAGTTTAGAAAATACTGGTTTATATTGCTTTTTTCCCCTTGTTTTCAGTTTATGAATGGGCTGCTGTTAACTTATATCATGTGTTGTAAATAAAAATGAGTTGACCTATTCCTAACACGTCTGATTATTAAAATGAAAGAATTTTAAATATCCAACGTGAATCTCACCATTTATTGCTCCTTATTTTCTTTTTTGCAGTTTTCCCCAATTAAGTGCTTTTCACACTGGTTTAAAGTCAGTTTCATTTTCAAGGGCTGCAGTATCCCCGGGAGGTTTTCCATTTGATCAAACACAACTGTTGCCACTCACTTTTAAAAACAAAACTAAATCCCTCTCCGATTGGTTTTCACAAATTGGACGTGTGGGGCCAAGTTGACTGTAAGGCTGTGGGAGGATGAACAGCACCCATTGCATAGGCTGCCCCAAGGTCTGGGGAAGGCTCAATCAGGAAGTCATTTGGGGTTAATTTCTAATGTGATAAGTAACAAACAATGAGATCTTAACAGTTTCCCACAGCACTTTAAAAATATCCACCTTTCACTTCAAGTTTCCTCGAATTGGCATGTGCACCAACAGAAAAACACCCCTCCGTCAACCTCGGGACCCGGTTCTGCAACCTACTGAGTCAGGCTTCCCACCCCCATCCCTGCAGGAGGCTAGCACGGGGCCGACATGCTGGTTAAGCCCTAGTTTCCTGCCTTAAGAGGTGCCTGGCCTCATGAGGCTGGTCAGCGAGCAGGGAATTCCATGCCGTGTGAATAGTGCACACAGCTTTTCACGTACGCGTTTTGAGCTTTGGGTTGGCAAAGGAGAGGCCTTGTGAAAAGTCTGTGTCTAACTGCCCCACCTGATTTTCCATTCCGAGTTCTTTTCATGCAGCGTAGTGCAGTAATGCCGCTGTGGATTAGCTCAAACAGCTGAAACGGTGCCATTACAATCGCTCTCTGGAAATGTGTGTGTCACCCCCCACACAACCCTCAATGAATTCCACCAAGCTCCGGCGGTGTGCGGATGCCAGCAAAACCCTTTAGACGTAGACATGATGAGCCCACCAGACAAACTAGCAACTTGGAAAAACCAGAGGTGTTTGCCAGAGAGCCTCTGCACTCTCGCAAGTGGGTAGTGTCTGAGAAGTACACAGCACGTGTTATACTGCATGAATCGCAACCACATGGAAGACCTAATTCTGGAGACTTCCCAGGACGAGGCCCCGTCAGCGTAAATGGACTGGTGCAGGTCTGGTGAACCATCGCAGGACAAGGAGCTCCAGCGCAGACGCTCAACAGCGTCTGTGGACTGTAGCAGGGGTTTCTGTGCAGTTTCCCCTAACTAGGCAGGGATCTGTGAAGTTACAGTGGCCGGTCAAAGTGCTGCCAACGCCTCTGATTTTAGAATATAAGCACGGCCATACTGGGTCAGACCAAAGGTCCATCTAGCCCAGTATCCTGTCTGCCGACAGTGGTCAATGCCAGGTGCCCCAAAGGGAATGAACAGAACAGGGAATCATCAAGTGATCTATCCCCTGTTGCCCATTCCTAGCTTGACAAACAGAGGCTAGTGACACCATCCCTGAACATCCCAGCTAATAGCCATTGATGGACCTACCCTCCATGAACTTATCTAGTTCTTTTTTTGAACCCTGTAATAGTCTTGGTTTTCACAACATCCTCTGGTAAAGACTTCCACAAGTTGACTGTGCGTTGTATGAAGAAATTCTTCCTTTTCTTTGTTTTAAACATGTTGCCTATTAATTTCATTTGATGGCCCCTACTTCTTGTATTATGTTCTTGTGTTTATTTTATTACCAGTCTTGTGATAGTTTTTCATAAGACCCTTGCTCCTGGAGTCATGTGATTATGTGAGAATCTCAATTAACACTTTTTTTTTTAACAAAAGGAAGTTACTAGCTTTCACGATTGCAGAGAAGAGATTGAAAATGGGACCCCCAAAAGCTCAAGAACAAGAAAGCAAATAAAAAGAACCTGATAGTCATTGCTGTTAATGTCTCACCGTTTTCAAGCCAACCTCGTGATTTCTGAATGCTTGGATTTGGCACTGCTGATACCACAGCAACACTGAGGTGATGAAAGCCAAATCCACCTCCCACGCCTTCATTCTCCCCCCCCACACACACACGGTGTCAGCGGTCCCATGCTCTCATGGTCTTCCACACTCACAGCAGTGTGATGAGAGTGAGCGGATGGGAGCTGAATTTGACTTCATGTACTTATGGCTAGAGCCCGCAGCCTCTACTCAGACGTCACTGCCCGAGTTGGGACTGAGCATTGATGGCAGGAAGTGGCCCTGAATGTAGTTGCTGGTTAGCGTCCCCGGACAGCTCTCTGATTTCAGTCTAACAGAATGCTCTGTGACAACGTGCCAAAGACTTGCTAGTGATGGGCAGAACATCCTAAAAGTCACTTTCCTGGCTTGCAGCTTTATATCCTGCAGGCACAAAAATAGAGTCTGACTTTCTCTGAGCCAAGCTGCTTCCTGTACAAACCAGCCCTTAACACGTTGCTCTGAACATGCAACAACATTTGCTGCAGTGCCAATTAAGGTAAATCAGTCCATCTGATGGTAAACTGAAGGCTTGAGCCTGCATTCGCCTTCACACGGAGACCCCTTTCTCTACCTCTGGCGGTGGGGACGACTGTAATTCGTGCCACTGTAAGAGTCTTTTATCCTGCAGAAGCAGTGCAGGGATTCACTTTGAGTCAAAAGGGAAAAAATCCTGGAAATGAGCCTGGATTCCAAAACTATTTCAATCCCCCTCTCCTCCCCCCCCCCCGCACCCTCCTTTGACAAGAGCCAAATTCTTCTCTCCTTGTTAGGTGGCTGACGACCAGTGAGCAACGAGAGATTCTAGAGCACATCCCAGCATGGGCGTCTTTAAAGGAACTGGTGTCAATTGAATTATAAAGACTTCAAGGTCTAAACATGAACCCCAAGCCCTTCTTATGAGAGGCTTTTATACCTGAGCGGCACTAGCAATTGGTGTTATTGAGCTCCTAAAAATAACCCAGCATTTCCTCATCTCTTCTGCTCTAAGGGGCCTCTTCTGATTTTAATGACATTCGACAAAGCGCCTGACGTAACACCCCCCCTCTTATTTATAGCACCTGGATGGCAGGGTTCCCCCGAGGCTCGGGCCTGCAAGGAGGGCTCAGAGAGAGCTGAGGAAACCCGGCATCTTTCAAGAACAGACCTTCAGCTGTATGCGGGGAAACTTCACACACCTACGGATCTGAGCTCTTAGCCATCTAGTCCAGCCACCAGCACAAGTGCAAAATACTCACAAGGGTTTGCAAGGCTGGGCCTTTCGGTACCAAGAGCCAAGGGTGTTTACATTACCTGTTTTCAAAGATGTGAGAAGTGCGATTCCTTAACCATTCCATTCTCTGCAATGTCCAGCCAGGCAGGGAGGTTGGAGAGGGGGTTAGGACTCTCTAGTTTGCTCTCAAGCATCCCTGAACAGCATCACCTAAAGCCTGAATGGAAGCTGCCCACCCACATGCATGAAATAGACACAAAATCACAGTGTTTGAGGTCAGTTTACATGTTTTCAGTGAAGGATAGAAGCACACCATTTTCAAGGGCATCCAATCACTCTCCATCCAGGCCTCCCTGTAGCAGCTGCAGCCCACATTGGCCGAGGAACCCATATTGCTGACTAACTCCACTGGGTTAATGGCAGAGTCACATCACATTCGTTTTACTTATCACCAAAACACAACCCAACTGGCTGCCACAAGTCATAAGATGATTTAGAGCAACGCCTTCAAATGGAAACCGAAAGATGCAGGTCAAGTCTTTGTAAACAAACTTGACTGTTAGCCCACAGCACAGCTATGAGCCAGGAGAACCTGAATTCCTCGGTTACAGGTTGTCACCCAGTTAGAGAGAAGTATTTTTATGTGCCTGATGCAAATTATAACTGCAAACTGGTAGGATGGCAAGACAGGCATCAAAAATATCTCTTTGCTCTCCGGCATGTATCAAAGGGTGCAGATCTAACAGGGATGGAGATGAAGTTTTTTAAGCCCTGAAAGAAGATTTCAAAAGTCTTTGTTTTTTCTGCTGAGTTCTGTTAAACTGCAAACCACAGACACCTCCTGGTGTAAATGATTCAGCCTCTTGCTATGACATCAGCAGATGGCTCCACCCGAATTGTGGCCGTGGAGGAGAAGCAATTGCACGAAAGCAATTATACAACTAGAAGCCAACGCTCCAGAGTCAGCTGACATTGTAGCACAAAGGAGCTTGGCTACCTCAGCAACAAAATCACTATCTCCTTCCCGGGAGAATCAAGACCAGCCCACGGAAAGAGAGCGGCGGTGGGTCACAGTCAGAGACATGGCAGGTGTTGACACTGGGCTGCATTAAACTGACAAACTTACACACATTGCTCCATGGAGGAACGTTTCCCAACCGGTTACAACACTCATTCTGTACAGCTCGCGAGGGTCTGGGCCCACCCCACAGCCTCCGCCAGGCACAGCAAAGCAAACCATAAAGCTCAGCAATTGTCTACACCACCTGTGTTGATGGCTCTTTGCCATGTGAGGAATCAGGGCTGCCCACGGGGACAGTGCCAAGCTAGGGCAGCAGCGTCTCTGTAGGAGAAGATGAAGCAGTCTCTGGTTACTGTCCTTTTGCACAATGCTGAGCAAATTACTCCTGGCTAACATGCGCCGACAGAGGATATTTTTAAGCTCAGCTGAAAAATACAAGGGCCTGTGTCCCCTTACTACAGCAGGGTTGATAGGGCTGCTTTGGGTTCCCACGTCTCTCCTCACCGTCACCTGCAGACCACATGCTTGAGCTCGCGAGGGGAAGGTCAGCTCAGAGGCATGCTGCAGTAGTACCTCCCAGGGTAGCTTGTTTGGCCAGCTAGAGGGAGTGTGAGCATCCTGCTTACAGACACGGGGTGAGAGGTACCACATGGGGGGCAGCAGGGAGATGGTCTCAAGGGATGTGTCTGGACAGACAGAGGGTGTGTTTCTCAGTCAAGTTAGCTTAACACTCCTGAGAGCCGCACTGAATCCAGGCCAGCACGTCTGAAGCCATGTGACTGTAACCCAGTGGTCTGTGTGCGTTCCAGGTCCCTCTCTGTGCCGAGCCAAGGAGGCCCTCGGTGTGTCGTCCAAGATGGTGGCCACCATAATATAGTCTAGGAAGCCTCCTAGGGAACAACATGGCTTCAAATACGCTAGCCTGCATCTTGACAGGGCCTTCAGCTGCATTACTCCATTGAAACAAACTCTTTTTGCCCAGCCAGGCAGGCGCAAGGCTCTGCCATTGGCTGGGTGCAGATACAAAGAGTGAGAAAGCTCAGAAAATAACCCCAAGGCAAACCTGCTTTGTCTCTGCGTGGAACCTGCCTTCACCTGTCCAGCTGCCCAAACCCTATTCAGCAAGAGCCCCCCGAACATGCAGCTTATGAGCACCAGGGTGTGTACAGCCATGGGAAACAGTCACAGAGGACTTAAGGAATGGGTAAGTGAATGATTGATGCATCAAGGAGACAGAGTGAGGGACTCCGGAGGCTGACGAGGAGTCAGACAAAGAGACCTGTCCTGTATCCATTTGCAAAATCGATGGAATTCTTTACATTTCGTTTCAGAACGAGGTCTTTGGCACACTTTTTCTAAAAAGGAAATAGTATTTTTTTAAATGCCACTAGCCCAACTTTCATGAGCCGCCCTATAATGACAATTGGGGTGTTCATGGGATTGAGGACAGGAAAGGAGAGGTCCATTTCAAACTTTCCAGCCCAGTACAACAATCTCTCTCCAATGGCCTCCTTTCTGCACCTGCTGAATGTCTTACAACCACGTTTATTAATCGAAACATACTCCAATGGCCTCTTTCTCAGTATCCCTTTTCTTCCAAATCACCCCAGATGGTGAATAAAGTTACGCATTGTACATAATTTGCAGAAAAGATTGTTTCACAAAGATTTGAGGGTTTTCAAAATAGTACATTAAGGGAACAAATATAACAAGTTATTTCATATCATCAGTCACGTCGGGGTGGCTCGCATTTAAAAACAAACAAACCCAGAAGAGTAATTGTCCATCACCCGCTTGCAGCAGTAACACACAGACCAAAAAGCTGTTTTTCCTTCGCCATTAATCACTTCACGCAGTCTGTTTAGACAGCATGTGAAAGACTCATCAGTAACCATCAGCTCACATTTCCTGCTCCAGAACGGAAGTTGGTCATTCTTTAACCCACAGCCCGTGTAGGAACTAGACTAGATTAGACTTTCACTTCTTGATGCACAAATGCCAACCCGTTAACACTGACATTTTTCAGTAGATGATCCTTCCCCTGCTAAAGTCAACCTTTACTGCAGCTTCTTCATTGTCATTTAACCTTGCACTAAAAACCTTTTGTTTGTGGATGAGCCTGAGAACAAGAGAGGTCATGTTTTCTCACTGTGACTTGATGGAGAAATATCTGAGACTCAACTAAACACATCCCTTCATCGCAAAAAAGAGAGGGCATCCTGAACAGAGACACCAATAATCTGAATAGTAAGAGTGACAGCTGTGAAGAGCACTAGACAAAAGAGGGGAAATAACACAGATCACATACAAATCTAAAAATATGCATCAGGCTGTGCAACCGTTGCTCACAAAAAACTCGGTCAGCTTTTTACAGTATATCTACTTTCTCTATTGTAACGCCGTAATGCATTGATTTATGTACGAAATCATTTCTAGGACACATCTCATCAAACCCAGTGCAAACTACATTTCAAAATAGATCCCAAAGGACCAACTACATGAAAAATATAGAAAACATGAGGCAAAAGTTTAGCTGAGGAACGGATTGAAAAAAGTGCATTTATATATAATTAAAAATGACAACATATAATTTAACATTTTGGACAGGCTAACCGCAGTGGCCCAGCCAGTGATGCTCAAGAAAGAACAGGCGTGTGCATGTGTAATACGCTCACATTGGTTTTGAAACTTGCAACCTCTAATTTCAGAAGGGGAACAACTTCCGAGAGAGGTAACTAACCTGGATACATAAGCATATAAAAACCACAGACATCACATCTCAGCTTTTGTTCAATTTGTTTGTGAAAGAAAGAGTTTACATTGACTCGAGAACTGGGGAAATCTACCTTTAAACAAGTATACTATGGAAAAGTGAGGAATTTTTACCGGTAAATAACCATAGCAGAAGAAAAGAATCTCCAGCACCAAACACTTCGAAATCATGACTCAGACTCCCCAAACTTCATGGGATTGGATTAAAAATCATGAAGTTGTTGTTTTGTTTTGTTTTGTTTTGTTTTACAAAACTACTAAGTTTTGGGCTCTTTTTATTTGCCTTCTGCTTCCTGAGCCATCTTTGGGTCACTCTAGTCACATTTTCAAACTTTTCACTGCAGCCATTAGAGCTAAAACTTCCATTACCAAAAAACGAAACCCACCACCACCAAATTGAGATTCTTACATCATTCCTGACTCCAGGAGCTGGGGCTTAAAGAAAAACATCAACCCTCGTGCAAGTTGGCAACACCCATTCATCTCTGCAATGCATGGAGTACAGCGCCATTCTTCCTACAAAGGGATTATACGTTCTAGAAGAGGAAACTGGGACTCAGAAGTAGTGATCCACTTGAAATAGACATAACCCCATCCTTTATATGCTCCAGGTGTTTTAATGCACTCCCTGAAGCACAGGAAAATGATAAAAGACAAACACTTTGTCACCTGTGGGTGCACACTTTTCACAAAGTGATCACTCTATAGCTGACCTCTCAGTCCTCATCCCCAAAGGAAACCCCCAAAATGCACCACACTTTCAAAAGACAAGCCTGGGAGCTTAAATTGGTTACTCTGCTAGACACAAAAATCATGGACTGAACAGAGGTGCTGCATTTATGGCTTATTACAACAATCTGTAACCCACTAATCCCCTCTTTTTGTCCTCTGACTGCAGAGGTGTTAACGGGCCACTCTACCTTGAATGGTCCCTTACAATATGTGCCAACTGCTTATGCTAAACGCTCTCTTCCACCTGGCACTTGGCTGTGATCTAGGAGTTCCTTTCCTAGACCTGAAGAGGAGCTCTGTGCGGCTCAAAAGCTAGTCTCCCTCACCAGCAAATATTGGTCCAATAACAGATATTCCCTCCCTCACCTTGTCCCACTGTCATTTAACAACACTTATTGGCACCAAAGGATCCTAAGGACATGAAACAAGCATCCACACGGCTGTACAGAGCAGGACCTCAGAAGCAATGACCATTGTGGCCAGCTATAAAATGTGGGCGCACCCTGTTTTTCGCTCCTGTCCCATCTCCCCCCAAAGCTGCAGAGAGGCCAGAGCACGGGGTCCCCCAAATCGGGACAAAGTGGAGCAGAGCTGGGGCCCGTCTTTATACACAGACTCCCAGGACCCTGCCTAGGGTCCTTACAGAGATGACATGTCCTGGGCAGAGTGGTCTACAGGGGGCGGGGAAGGGGTGTGCAAGGGACTGCAGACAGCTTGGAATTCAGGCACGTGATAATTTTGCTTTCACACCAGCCACCTGTGATCCCTCTGGCAACCCGTCCACATGGCAGCAAAACTCAGCTCCGGGGACCGGACTTTCTGCTGCCTAAAGTGTGGGAAAGTGTCTCTCTCCTCTGTCACCAGGGGGGGGCGACGGGGGGGGCTCTCCCTACCAAGCACCATACAAATCAAGTCCTCCCTTGGGCGAGGCACAGTAACATGGCAAATATTCCCCTCGGTTCCAGACCTTACACCAAGCCCATCACTGTGGTATCCGATCTGGGCACCTCTTCGCCATCTACAGGATTTCTCCCAAGCCTTTGAACACAAAAATTCCCCCTGGCTGGGGCTCAAGCAGCAGCATCCCCCCAGCCCATTTCTCCCACACCGGACTGTCACCACTCGCTGCCTTCTTCTTTTATACCCAGTGCCGGGTCCTGATGGGCTGTACAGCCCTACTGCCTGCGCATCACGCCCTGTAACCTTCGCCGCGCAGCGCCTACAGGGAGCAGAGGGCTAAGCTGGGACGTTCCAGGTGCACGCAAAGCTCAAGTGCCCAGGGCCGCGGGAGACCAGCTGGCTAATGCAGCCCCCCTCACCCCATGCTTGCAGGCTGCTGTGCTAGTCTGCCCAGGCCTGGATTTTTAATGAGAAGCAGAGTAAACACAACAGCTTTCCTGTTCTCCTCCAAGGGTTCCCGTCGGACAGTGCGAGTAGCGGCACGGCCAGCTTTGGCTGGAGCCTCCAGGAGGATGGAAAGTCCCTGCTTTGGGAAGAGGGGGGCAGCTTCAGAGAATCTGCACAGTGACGATGACTCTCGGTTTCCATTTGAAAATACAGGCTTAGATTCTGGCAGCAGCACCATCCCCACCGGGGTCATTACTGGTGCAAAAGCAGCTGTAACCATGCACCCGTGTCCTGCCCTGCCACGATACCTGCCCAGCACCTCCCGCCCCTGCCCAGGTGATTCCTGCCAGCGTAAGCAGCCTGTGCAGGACGTGGGGCTGAGAGCAGAGCAGGCACACGCTGACTAAAAGGAGATGATCATGCCCTCTGATACCAGAGTCCACCTGGAAATCCTCTCCAGGGATCCACTCCTAAAACATCTTTGACAAGTTCAGGTTTGTGGGGAGTCGGGGCATTTTCACCCCAGCCTGAGCCATCTGGCTGCCTCTTTTCCAGCACATGCAGAGAGTCACATGCCAGCCAGGATGTGGCCCACAGCATGTGACCATACGTCGCATTCGTTTCACAAAGGAAGTTTTACACGGGTAACACCCAAGTGTATGTCCCAGGCAGGCAGAGCCGTGCAGACTGAAAAGCAGCCCACAAGGTACCAGCCAGCGTAGCCCCGCTCAGAACCACACCCCAAAGGGGATTCTAGACACTGGATCGTTTCCATTTCTTTAAACACAGTGCTGACTTCTCTAATTATACAGCGAGGGCTTGCGGAGCGAGTACACGCGGAGTGGGGTTAGTGTTCGTTTAGGTCACTGTCTTTAGGAACCATGCAGAGACTAGGATACGCCTTTACGGCGCGCACAGGAAACTGGCACCGCAGTTTCTAAGGCGTGGGGCCTTGGAGCGAAGGCCAAGCCACAGTTTTTTCTGGGAGTCATTTTTTAAAAGCATTTCTTTACTGCAGTGAGTATGCTCAGAGTGTCAGAGATTCCTGCTGCAGCTAGCAGGACTCGGGGTCACATCCATTGTAGGCCTGAGGATCTCCCCCGACTCCAACAGCTTTGCATTGCTCTAGTGATACAGAGCAGTCAAAACCTGACCGTTTGCTGGGCTTTCGCCTTGCTCCAGGGGAGTCTGTGGATGGCAGAGCCCTCCAGGTTTAAGAGCCACAGTATGTCACCTTGAACCACCCACTGCTTGTGACCACAGGCTGCCTGTACATACTCTGGCTTGCAACAGAATCCCCGGGCCACTGCACATGGGGAAGTGATTTTTCCTGGCTTGTCAATTTGGGTTGAGCCACATTTTAGATCCAACTTTTGCCCCACAAGAACGGCCATACTGAGTCCATCCAGCCCAGTATCCTGTCTTCTGACAATGGCCAATGCCAGGTGCCCCAGAGGGAATGAACAGAACAGGGAATCATCAAGTGATCCATCCCCTGTCGCCCGTTCCCAGCTTCTGGCAAACTGAGGCTAGGGACACCATCCCTGCCCCTCCTGGCTAATAGCCATTAATGGACCTATCCTCCATGAACTTATCTAGTTCTTTTTTGAACCCTGTTATAGTCTTGGCCTTTACAATATCCTCTGGCAAGGAGTTCCACAGGTTGACTGTGTGATGTGTGACAAAATACTTCCTTTTGTTTGTTTTAAACCTGCTGCTTATTAATTTCATTTGGTAACCCCTAGTTCTTGTGTTATGAGACGGAGTAAATAGCACTTCCTTATTTACTTTCTCCACACCAGTCATGATTTTATAAACCTCTATCATATTTCCCCTTAGTCATCTCTTTTCCAAGCTGAAAAGTCCCAGTTTTGGTAATCTCCCCTCATATGGATTAACTTTTAAAAATACTGCTTCCCGAGAGGGGCAGCAGGGGCCAGTCACTAGCTGAGATCAATCCCAAGCAGCCACGTGAAATCAGTTTGGGGAGGATCAGAGCCATAGTTTGAGCCCAAGGCTTGTGCACAGAAAGTTATAACAACTCTTAAATGTTGAAGCCGCGTGATTTTTGAGGAGGGCTGTATGTCAGGAATCGCTCGCTTGAATGACCTCAACTTTGATCACTAACACTGTCCTGGATGCCCATGAGCCAGAGCAGTGTTCAAGAAAATCTGTTTAAACATGTGGATATTGGAGCACTTAGAAAAATCAATTAAACCATAAGCGAGTCTCAACGGTAATGAGAGTGGCACCACTGCCACCCCCCTAGAATGGGGGATCTCGGCTTTCAGTTTAAAAAGTAAGTTTCTAGCCCTCACGTTTGCAGACGATGTGACCAGAGTGTTACCTAAAGACTCAAGAACCAAATAAGAAGAACCCAAACGGAGATTTTTTTTTAAAAAACCCCATGCATGTTTTGGGGGCGTGACATGATTGCTGCATGTTCGGGGTTGGTAATACTGAATCTACAATACAGGAGCTAACTCTTGCTCTCCTTGTGGCCATCTCAGACCAGCCATTCGCAATATTTCTTTTCAGGGGCATCTTCTAAAGACCTAAAAACATTCCCCACCCCCTTTTCTGTCTGCACAGACGCTGCTGGGAGCATCACACTCCAAGGGTGGTGGGAAAGGGTCTAGCTGCAGTGTAAACACACCCTGAGACACCCGCGGATGGCCTGTGCCAGCTCACTCGGGCTAGGGGGCTGTTTAATAGCAGTGCAGATGTTTGGGCCTGGGCTAGAACATCTGCACTGCAATTAAACAGCCCTTAGCCTGAGCCCTGCGAGCCGAGTCAGCTGGCATAGGCCAGATGTGGGTTTTTAACCGTAGTGTAGACAGACCCTGAGAGGCTGATCCAGCCCCCTGTATGCTGCCCTCATGGCAGCAAAGGGCCGTCAGAGAGTCACTTTCTCCTTCCCAGAGCACAGGAGCAGCACAGAGCGGACACAGACAGCCCTGGAGCAAGAGGAAGCCGTGGTCATTCACCACCAAACCACTCTCTCTTGTTAATTTCAGAAACAGCTCCCTACACAGAAGCAGCAAATCCATCAGTACGGCAGGAGGGGGTGGCACTAAAGGCCTAGGACTCTCCTCAAGACTCGCTTCTGCCAGGATGCCTTCAAAAAAAAACCCAACCAGCCAGTGGGGGTGAGGCTGAGGAGCAGATCCGATTCAGTCAGGCCTTGTCTACACTGGGGATCCGCTCTGGTTACAGACACTGATGGCAGCTATGTAACTGCCCAGCGCAGCCTGGAGCGTAATCAGTGTGTTTACTCTAGTGCCAAGCAGGGCTAAGCGCCTCCCCCGCAAATAACCTCTTTGCCCGTCTACACTAGGAGCCAGACTCTCCGTTGCCTTGCACCTTGTGTGGCTGTTTACACCAGAAGTGGGGCTAACCCTAGGAATTCAAAAATCACAACATCCTGAGACTGGCTTAAAGTCATGAGATTTAAAAATAACAAGTGTGGGGTTCTTTTCATTTTCCTTCTGGTTTGGGGGCTCTCTTCCACAACCAGGAAGGCTGGAACCTCACTTTTTTTTCCAAATGAATGCAGAGATTCTCACCCAATCACTTGACTCCAGGAGCTGGGGCTTTAAGAAAAAAAACAACAAATAACGAGAGATTCAAGATAAAACGGTGAGAACTGGCAACGCTGCGAGCAAGGCAAAGTGAGTTAAAATGCCACCGGGCTCAACACCGACTTTGCACCAGTGACAATGACTGCACAAGAGGAATGGAGAACCAGGCCGAGGTTAAACTCGAATTAGCATCACTACGCTGGTGGCTGGAATCGTGGAAAATCCCTGGCACGGACAAGGTCTCGGTTTTAAATGTGTAGCCAAGAGGATATGATACCTCTAGCTGTCCAACAGCTCAGCAACGTAACCACATGATCTTACTCCTGTTACCCTCACCCTCTTCTTTATCGCACCCACTTGTTCTCCCACGCCTACCTACGTGTATGTGCGGCACCCAGCACAATGCAGGTCCCAAGCAGGGTCACCGGACGCTGCTGCATCACACATAATAACGACCATTAGGCACCAATCGCTATGGCATCTTCTGCTCTGGGACACAATGTCTGGCTCCCACGGGAGTCAATAGTACGCATCCCAGGGTAGAATCTGGCCCTAAGCTAAACCAAATGTGGCTTTCCTGCTTGTATACGTCAAAGACAGAGAGGCAGATCCTGAGCTGGTGAAGATCAGTGCATCTCCACTGACTTGAACGGAGTCACAGCTATTTCCAGTGAGGAGGAACGTAAACAAAACACTGTTTTGATTTTCTCCTCTGGAAATAGTGGGGCCAGGATTAGAAATTGGCAAATGACTTTGTGTTTCCACTGGACACAAGGATCTCTGGCAGGGCTGATGTTTCAATCTATTTTTGTACCCAGCAGCATGCTGTATCAGGGAAATCATCCTCAACAGCACTACTACTTTGCACTTAGGAACGCTCCTTCCATCTCAGAATCCCAAAGAGCTTTACAGACATTGATGATGCCTCATCCTGTAGTGATGTGGTTTGGAATTGACATTTAGCATTCAGCTCCAAAGCACCTGGGCTCCAGACATCATAAAACGATCAATAACACATCGACCCTCTGCTTGCTAACAGAAAAAAAAACATTTCTCCATCAAGGAGCTGTTCAGAAGCTTGGCCAAAAGAAAGGGCCCGGCAGCTCTCCAAACACCCCTGGGAGGTAGGTGAAGTGATAGAGATCTACCTGGCAGCTGTGCACACTGAAGCATCGCGTCGTTAAGTGACTTCCCAAGGCTATACACAAGAGTGTGGCAGAAGCCAGGAAACACACACACACATGGGTTGCCTTAACAACATGCTTAACATCCATGAAACGGCAGCACAAAAGTAAGATTTGACAGAAGTGAAGATTTCACAGGAAGCTGCTCATGCCAGCTGCCCCTTGGCCTGCCCAGCCTGGTCTGCAGGCTAAATTAATTCAGGTGCAGACTGAATACTAGTTGCAACAATGTTCCTTTCTTTTCCGTTCCTACTGCAGGCACGTGTGAACAACCCTTCAGGGGCTGGATTGCGAAAAGCATTCACGAAGTTCCAGTCCAAACAAAAGACACCAAAACCATTCAAGCTGCCAAATGAAGCACTCAGTCAGAAAACGACCCAGTGTAGGGTGTCCGTTTACCCTTCAAGCACATGCATTGCAATGCAGGAGGAGGTGCACAGCATGGGCAGTAAACGAGGCAGGATTGTGTAGGGAACTGGTCTGGAGACAAGTACCTAGGCCTCCATTACCCACTATTGTTGTTAATAGGAGCTGGGTCGGGCCCTGTGACGGGGTGTTCACCCCACACCAGCACTGGTGGAGTTAAAGTGGCTCAGAAAGGGTCATGAACCTTATTGACCGCACATGGGGCAGAGTCAGGCCTGACCAATAAGCACTAACTGAAGATGAAGCCCGGCTGGGCAGGAGCAGGTGGACGTGTATAAAGCCTGGAAGTTGAGGGCAGAAAGAGGCTGCAGGGAGTGAGCCTGCTTTCACCTCTGGGCACAAATATGTGAGTAGGAGGAAGCCCAAGGAAAGAGAAGTGAGTGTTGATGGCTATTGACAGGGTCCCGGGGCTGGAACCCAGAGCAGAGGGTAGGTCTGGGTTCCCCTACCAGCCACTGTGAAAGTAGCACAGAGCGGGAATTCCTGAAGACTACCTGAGACAGCACACGGGTAGATTGCCGGTGGGACTTGGCTCCCCCAGAAGGGGAAATCTACAGTGACATGCCCACTGAGTCCCCGGCGGCCTTGCCGCTGAAGTGGTTTGCTAGCCTTCCTCATGCGTCATTTCTCTTTACAGGCCACGTTTAAAGCACACCTAGAATTAGGAGCCCATCACTGCAGAGCAAACTGTGGCAGTGGCAAGGAAAGAGACTGGCCACGCTAGATGGTCTTTGACACCCCCGTGCGTCTCCAAAATGCCATTCTCTTCACACACCACAGGAAGGTCCATTTGGCACCCAGATGCTGCTAGCAACATGTGGCAGCTGCGTTTCTTCTGTGACAACTGGAAGTGCACATTTTCATTAAAAACAAATCGCAAAGCTCACCAGAAGTAAAAAATCCAAACAAAACAGCAGCCCAGAACTGGAGCGTGAATGGCAAATATCCCCAATACCGCAAGGAAACGGTTAACCGCCCCGCTGTGTATTGTCAGCAATGCGGATCCGGCCAGGCATGTGTTCCCGTCCGGTTTCAATGCCCTCCTCATGGCGGGGATGAAGAAAAGGTTTTGGAAGCAGGATGCCAGGGCTTGCTGCTTGTGTTACAGTAAGTGCCAGTGGTAATGCTCCTGCTGCCGGCTTATTCCAGGTCCAGACAATTCCCCAGTTTACAAAATCTCTGCTTATCAGGAATGCGCAACGGCCACGTTCTGCCCAGTGGAATCACAGCTGGACCCAGCAGCAAATTATGGCTCCGTAGAGCCAATTATGATGCACGGACCAAAGCATAGGGGGGCAGAGCCAAGGCCCCACTCATTCCCCTCCCTCCCCACCCACCTGCTGCACCTGCCTCCCCCTGCACACCCAGCCCCTGGGTCCGGGGACCTGCCCTGTGCCCTAGGGTGGAGAGAGAGTTCTCGTGTAGACGTACAGCCCAGTCACAATCTAGCCCTGAACCTGTCTGGGTCAAACCCTCTCTGATCCCTACGAATCACGCACAACCGGCACCAGTCAGCCCCAACTTCAGCTTTTCTGCTCGACTCCGCTTGCTCTGCGATTATCTCGTCCTCCCAAGGCCTCTCCCCGTGTTAGTCTGTCTGTGAGCTCTGGGCACTGACCGCCCTCTGCACTGTCTGGACAGCACTTAGCTCCGAGGAGCCATGATCTTTGATTGGGGGCCTAGGCATGACCATCTTGCTCTCCAGAGCAGCTCCCCGGAGACAATATAAGAGATGGGCAAACAGGGTTTGACCTTTTGTCTCTCTGTTTCTTCAGCTCTAAAGAGGAGATAATAATACTTCCCTCCTCCATCTGGGGGCTGTGAGGCCTGATGCTTGTGCAGTACAGCGAAAAAGGAAAGTCCTGTTACAATATAGGGGAGTTTACACTGTTTTATTCTGTATTTGCTTCTGGTAATGCTCTGTTACCGTCACTACATTTTACCTGCTATTTTTAAACACAGATCATCATGTTTAAAATCTAGATTCTCATTAACTTCCATGGACCGCTCTCCCAGATATCTTAGTCATGTCTGTCCCGCAGAGCCAGCTCACCTCCGTGTGCAGCAACGAAGACCTTTTCCCAATTGCTTGTGACTTCTCATTTTCCCAATGGCTGCCACTGATTTTAACCGAGGTTCTCATTCACTTCAGTGGCAACAGATCAGGTGCTTAAATCTCCAATGGAATTTGTTTTAAATGGGCTGGAAAATCATTAGCTACTTTGGTTCCTGAAGACACATGATTTAATGTTACTATTAGATCAAGCCGTGTTTTGTCAGGAGCCCAGGAGGCGTGGGGCCAGCTTGGTCTGAACCCCTTTTGAACCCCCTGACAAAGTGACAGAGCTCAGGCCAAAAGGAGAGAGCCTTTTTGGAAACTAACAGACGGGCGTGAGTCCACAGCTGTTCTGGCTGATCTACCCGTTTCCCCGAAAATAAGACAGTGTCTTATATTAATTTTTGCTCCCAAAGATGCGCTAGGTCTTATTTTCAGGGGAGGTCTTATTTTTCCTGGAGCTTCGGGGCCTTATATTCCGGGGTGGCCTTATTATCGGGGAGGTCTTATTTTCGGGGAGATGCCTTATATTACAGCGAGAGGCAAAACTGGAAGTAGGTCTTATTTTCGGGGGATGTCTTACTTTCGGGGAAACAGGGTAAGAAAACCCTGTCTGCAGCTGGAGAGCAAATGGCCTTACCCTGGGCTGGTTTTGCTGCTATTTAATCTCCCTCTCTGTCCCAAGCTACCCGAGTAGGTGTGCAGTGCTTGTCGCAGCATTTCCTGACGGTGAACAAAGAGCCAGATTCTCCTGACCGGCACGGGGTGCAGGCAAAGGGAGCAGTAAATTGTTCTGACCTAGCAGCAGCTTGCACCCGCTTTGCCTGGGGTACATGATTATGGGGGGAGGGATAGCTCAGTGGTTTGAGCATTGGCCTGCTAAACCCAAGGTTGTGAGTTCAATCCTTGAGGGGGCCACTTAGGGATCTGGGGCAAAATCAGTACTTGGTCCTGCTAGTGAAGGCAGGGGGCTGGACTCAATGACCTTTCAAGGTCCCTTCCAGTTCTAGGAGATGGGATATCTCCATTAATTTATTATTTATTTATTTATTTATTAATTACTGAGATAGCAGGGAGTGGAGAATTGGACCCAAACCGGTCACTAGAAGGTCACTTCCATTTTAAACCATCCCTCCACAGACACCTCATTGTTCAGCTGATCACAACCTTCTCCAAGAAATTCAGCCCTTCTGAATAAAGCAGCGGAGCGCTCCGCCCCTAACCCAGGGCGGAGCCCTCTCCAATTCCCAGGAAAGCCAATGGGAGCCTTTGCCCCCCACCCCCAAGTGCTCAAGCCACTGGGCTCAGACGACTGAGCCCTGAAAATCGCATGGGGGCCCAGCAGCTGTTGGCTCTGCCCGCGGTTCTGGCCACAGCAGGTCAAGGATTTACTCTCGCTTGGGCTTTGCTTTTGTTTCCTTTGTTCGGGAGCAGAGCCCCACGGTTTATGGCAGGGCCTGCTGGCTCAGCCTGCGCCGCCTGGGGCTGGTTGCATGGAGGTGGAGGGAGAGGTGCCTGGAGCTCTGGTACGTTGGGAGCAGAACAGGAGAGAAGAAGAGAGCTGGGGCACTAAGCTCTGTGCCACAGCTGCCCTGGAAGAGAGAATATTTTCCCCTCTGCCGATGCTCCCCCGAGAAGCCCCCAGAGCTCGGCTATTGAATCATCGCTAGAGCAGCAAGAAATGAATAGGCCCAGAGACAAAGCTATTTCACGTGGCATCAGGAGAGGAGTCAATGAGGGTGAGAAAGGGGCAGGCAAGAACAGACTAGACACGGAGCCAGGGGAGTGCTGTGAAGACCAGACTGAGCTGTGAGCAAGGACCCTGGAACCAGGAAGGGAGAGCGCTGATTGGTATTTTTAAGGTAATGAGAGAACGAAGCCAGACCGGACACAGAGGGAGGCAACTGCAGGGACACAGAGAATTCCCAGCATTTCTGAAAAGGCAGCAGGACACAGGAAGGGGTGTGAGTTTGCTCCTGTGCTCTGGAGAGAATGGGAGCAAGGAGACGGATAGGGTGACCAGAGGTCCCAATTTTATTGGGACAGTCCCGATTTTTGGGTCTTTTTCTTATATGGGCTCCTATTATCCCCCACCCCCTGTTCTGATTTTTCACATTTGCTCTCTGGTCACCCTAGAGACGGATTAACCAAGGGATCTGAAAACACTTGCACCTGAAGCTGGTCGCTGTCCAAATGATTTATCGGAGTGGGACTGCACTTCCCAACCACAGAGATTTTAAAAGATTCTCCCCATTTTGCCAAGATATTTGCCAATAATAATAATAATAAGGATGAGATCATTTTACAACCCTGTTAGAGACAATAAAGCAGCCTGTTAGGGTTTAAAGGAAACACTGAGAAAGCCACCATGACTTATGTTAGAACTGAGCATGTGGGGTCTGAACTCCCTCGATCTTCGGGGGGATTCTACCAATGGCCCCACTTTCTACAATGGGCTGGACCAACACCCCAGATCCAAATGCCTCCCTGGCTATTGGTGCTTCCAATCCAGAATGGAATTTCTCATCAGTGGCCGGTACAGTCACCAGCGTTGGCCAGAACCAAGGAGAAGAGTCCGCCCTTTAGCCTCTTCCTTTTACTAACAGTAATAGTCTGCTCAGACCCCTCCGTAGCAATTCCCCGGTGTGCACCCCACTGCCTGGATCGGCGTTCCAGAGCCGTCAGCCGTTCAAAACACGGGCCGCAGCAACGCTGAAATCTCATCCCGGGTGGCAAAACATGATGGGACATGTACATGCACGGGTGGGAAGGGCCCAGGCCCTCCTGCCTCCTGTCCCTAGGTGCAAGAGAGCCGCAGCCGACCAGAATCCCTCTCTCGGAGAAGCTGTGGTGAGACGCTCAGGTCAGGCTCAGTACACTGCTTGTTCACGTGAACGCAGCCAGGGCTAAGCTGCCTAACATGCCTGCCTAGTACATAGGCGATCGTGGGTGCCTTTAGGTGTCTCTGCGGCACAATCGGTCCGCACGCTCCGCGATTAACTGAAAGGCCGGTGGTTCAAGCCCCCCTGGGGACGTTACTCAGGCTGTACACCTCGACCACGTCTCGTCTCTGTAGCGTGACCAGCCAGCAGCAGTATGTTCAGCTGGTCACCAAAAGGCAATCGTGGGCACTGCCTGGGTTCTCTGCTTGGTGTCCCCTTCCGGATCCCTGATTTTGAACCTGTACCCCTCATTCCTGACCCTGTTTTCTCATTAGTTGTCCCCCGGAGTTGCTTGAGCCTCAGGTTTGGTAGCTCTTCCCCTTAGGCTGGGGGAGGGGCCTTCAGAGGTGGGCAGGCTTGCGCCCTCCCGAACCTCAGCAGGTGAATGCAGCCAGCAGAGAGAAGGAAGGCCCACGTACACCCCTGTCACATCCAGCCCTCTGGGCTTGCGGGGGGGGATCTCTTCTCAGCCGGGCTAGTCAGGTTCTCAGCTCCCGGGCTGAGAGGTTTCCTGTCCCGGGGGCAGGTTGAAAAGCGTGATAGGGAGGGATAAGATTTAGCGCCTTTGGAGAACCGGCCCCAGCTTCCAAAACCACCACCCAGGGGCCGTTCACCGGGTCTTGCACCGCCACGGCCACCTGCCCGCCTCGGCAGCCTGGGGGTGGAACCTCTTGCGGTAGCAGAGGGGTCTCGATCCCACACACGGGGCAGAGCTGTGAGGGGGCAGCAGGGGGCCGGGGAAGGTGGTGGCGGCGGCAGCCAGGGGTTTCGCCAATTGGCGGATTTCGGAGGTGGGCGGGGGGGTGTTTTGCTGTTTCTAGGTGGGACCCCAGCTGAACAGCACTAGGGGGATGTGATGGTAGCAGCGCTCGCTCGTACCTCTGCAGTGCTCCTACAGCCCTTCTGCCCCATGCTGCTCAGCCTGGACGGGGCGGCCAGAGCAAAACGGCCCCTCTGGGTTGTGTAAATCGCCTGATAGCACATAACGGCATGTGACTAACGTTGAGCCGTTCTCCGATACCCGAACTCACCGCGGCCCTGAGCCAGGAAAGCATGTGATTAACTTTCAGCGTGTGCTTCAGTGCTTTCCTGAATCCGGGTCTCTGAGCGGCCTCACCCTGCCAGTCACCCCATGGATGTCAGTGGGACCACCCCGGGAGCAAGGGGTTACTCACAGTGAGTAAAGGCGGCAAAATCTGGCCCTCGTTATTTTGATGTGTAGGGGGGCCCCGCTGACGTGGCTGGCAAAGCTCCCATTGATTTCACCCTTTGTAATGCACCTGTTTGCGGTCACTATTATACCTTGTAGTGACTGCTCAGACAGTAAATCCTTCAGGGCAGGCTCCACGTTCGCTCGCCTGTCTGCACCAGCCTAGCACACAGCCAGCACTGCCGCAATTCACAGTGGGGTTAGGTTATTACAACAAGGGTTTATGCAGTTGGAAGGTTGTTTTCTTTGCAGAGAGGCCCTCTCGTGTACTGTATAACGAGTGTAAATCCTGCAGCCAATCATACAGATTAAACTGAAAGAGACGCACAAAGAAAAAATAAAATGTTTTTTGCCTCTAGTCAAAGCCTCTCTAACACCATCATTATGGGCCGTTTTTGTCTCCTACTTTGTTTCTGTTGGAAACTGAGCCACACGTACAAACCGAGCCCAGACTGGATCAAATGAAAATGACCTTCCTTTGGCTTTCTGCCAGTTCTCTACTAGCTAGGTGTCAGGGAGCACATCTCAGGCATCTACATAACACCTGGGAGAGTAGATGCATGATTTAATATGGCAAAAACCCACGCAGCCCTCTGCCAGCAGAGATTTTCACAACCCTGTGTGCGTGCAGACACGCGTGTGCATGACCACCCAGGCGTGCTCAGGTAATGCACTGCACCATAGACTGAGGATGAGGCTGGCTGATGTTTCTGAACGTGTTGGTGCAGTTGCTGGTTTTCAGCTAAGATGCTGTATTACACCCATGACTTATTTATTTTATAAATCCTTAAGGTAACATACTGACTGTATCCTCAATTCGTTCTGTGATAGAACAATGTAAAGACAAGTAGGACTAACACAGTCAGAGTTAACTATCAGAGGGGTAGCCGTGTTAGTCTGGATCTGTAAAAAGCAACAGAGGGTCCTGTGGCACCTTTAAGACTAACAGATGTATTGGAGCATAAGCTTTCGTGGGTGAATGGATCCGACGAAGTGGGCCTTCACCCACGAAAGCTTATGCTCCAATACATCTGTTAGTCTTAAAGGTGCCACAGGACTCTCTGTTGCTTTTTACTGTCAGAGTTAAAATTGCCACCAGATGACTATTTTTGGCAACACTGTCAGGGAAACAGTTTGTCTATATTTGCCCAAATTCCTGCTTTCCTGATCTAAACACTTCCATATATTTTACTTCTCCCCCGCCACACGGGACAGCACCTTTGGAAGACATTAAATCTCCCCCATCCCTGCAGTGACATAATGGCAGAGGCCCTGCTCCTTTAGAATACATTCGTGTTCACCAGGGGAATGAGATGCATGAACTTTGTGGTATGGTGCTGAAATCACGATGGTCTCACTTTCACAAAGAGAAAGCAATTACCTGGGGGTAGCTGATTTGCTTTCCTAAGACGGAGCTCTGTAACTTTGCTGCCTATGTCACCAGGTACAGCATTTTGGATCCTATTCCAATTGGGGACTTTTACATTATTAAACTAAGTGGGAGGCTCTTTGCAATGGCCAGCAATATTCCTGTGGTGAAGCCAAGACTCATGTGATCCAAAGAGGGGAGGAAATGCACATAGAGGCCACTGCCACGGTCAGCAAGAACCTGTCTGCAGACCATGCTTGGCAAGCCTGATCCACGCCTCCCTATGCCGCTCCATAACTCCTACAGCAGAAGTACCCAAATTCTACCCGTGCTCCCACGGCTGTCTGCAGGTTTTCCTGCATGCTCTTCTTCACAGCACCGAGCAGGGCTGGGCCATAAGGGTCTCTCCTTCCCTGTTGGCTGGGGGACTCGCCCATTAATGGTAAGTTACATCCTGAGCACCGAGGGGAAGAGAGACTCTAGATACTGTGATACTAGCACTTACGATTTGTGGGATAGATAAGCTCAGTCAAACCAATCCTTGCCCGCATGAGACCAAGGCTTTCCCTTTTCCCCGTGTCCAGGCTCGGCTTCCGCAATGCCTCACCGCACGGTGCGCTCGCTTTCCATCCTGGGGGTGACGCTGCAGCCCAGATGGCAACAGGTTACTTTCTGGGGCCCCAAGATTTATTTCGCGACCAAACATTTGGTTAAGAGGGGTTTGAACTACTGAGCACTTAGCTCTAGCCCCGCTGTTCCCTAAGCAGCACGGTCTGCCAGTGCATGCCATTTACACCACAGCCTGACCACTAACGAAACACAGCAAGAGCAGGAAAAGAGTGACATTGTTTAGAAGTTATCCAGCCACTCACTGACAGGCAGGCAAACCCAGGGAACGTTAAAGGCTGTAACTGATTCAATCTCACCCTACAGCGGTGTGAAAAACCTCAAGCCTGCAGAAAGAACGAGGGTTCCCCTATGTCTTCACTGCCCAGAGCAGTCAGGGCTCTTTGGGTTTTGTTCTTAAGGATTCCAGCTTGCCTTGGGGGGGGGGGGTCCCCCAGACTCTTTTTCTCACCCCTCCCTGATGGCTGCTTTCCTCTGCTGTGTGGTGTGAGAGACACAGAGAAGCCAGAGTTATGGAAGGGGAGAGGCAGCTGCCACATGCTGGCTAAGGGTTAGCGGAGGTGAAATGATGTGGACTGAGAGTTCTGTTCCATCCTGTCCTAGCCACCAAGATTAGGACTGTCCCAGGCTGTGTTGCGGGCAGCCCTTTCACCTCTAGAGACGGGGATTACAACCCAGTTCACAGCACAAGTAGAAATAACGTTGGTGGCTTTATCCTAGTGCCTAGCCAAAAGGGCAAACCCACCCCCCAGCCTCGCCCAGTGCAGAACTGCTACCACATTGCGCTGGGGAGAGCCCAGGACTGGAGGAGCAGGAGCCTGTCCCGCTAGAGCAGAGCTGGGGGAGGAAGCTGGAATTACACCGGACGGTGGGTAGTGCAGTACTCGGCTCCTCTCTTTCACAGGCCTGGGGTGAAATCCCAACCCCACGAAGGCAATGACACGATGCCCACTGACTTCCCTAAGGCAGGATTTCACCCTGCTTCACACACAAACAACACTCCTTCGAACTCTCCCCCACTAGCTAGGCTTCACTGGAAGTGACAAAGGAAACAATACCGCCTTAAAATCCACCAGTGCAAGAACGCTACGGGTGCTGTTTAACCAACACACTACACAACATGAGACACACACAGAGATTAGCCTACACAGGGGTATATTTCTCAGCAGTCCCTGTCAAGTTGGAGTTATGTCGTCTTTTGAACAGTGTTATTCCGCAATAAAACCAGACTGTTTCCTGCTGCTAAAAGCTCTGTACATAAGAACAGCCACACTGGGCCGTTACTGGGTCAGACCAATGATCCATTTAGCCCAGTATCCTGTCTTCCCAAAGCAGCCAACGCCAGGCGGTCTGTCACCCTCAGTAAGATGTTTGCCTTTAAACCTATTTGCAGAAGCTATGTGACAGAGAAACATTCCCCACGTGCTGGAGGCGAATCAGGCTCGCCCTGGTGTACCCACGCAGTCAGCTCCTCCAGGAGGATAAATTTAACTCTAAGGCACAGTGTATTTTCTATTCTGGGGCCTGATCAATGCTCACTGGAAAGACTTCCGTCAGCTTCAGTGGACAATGGGCCAAGTCCCTATGTATGACTGTCCTATACGGTGGTTACATGCTAAGACTGATCTGAAGATGGACACAGCTACTTAGACCAGCGAGGGAGGGCAGTGATTCGGAGACTGGATTACTCAAGGGCTCATGAACAGAAATTCTCCAAGGACGCATCTCCCAGCAGCCGGTGGAAGAGGCATCCCTTCAGCTGTTCTGTGCTGTGTGGGAGCACTGAACTCAGCTGAGAGCTCTGACTGGCTAAACCTCACTTCCTGCATTAGAACTGCCCGGCACTGGATGGTTGATGGCGTGGGTAACAGGACGTGGATCTTTACACTCCGCGGTCACTAGTCTGAATCTGGCCTGGTTCAGAGCATCCAAAAAGGTTTCTGTGACAGTGAGGTCTCAGGCCAGTTCCTATGGGCAAGTGCCAATGTCACAAGCTCCCGCACCTCCCTGGCTGACGGCCTCAGACAGGCCTAGGATTATACAGCCATCGAGGTGCCCGATCAGCCCCGGGTTTGGAGGGCTGCGTGGAGAAGCAGGCACTGCCCCGGCCCAGGCTGTACCTACTCTGTGCTCCAAGATTGCAGCTCTCAGTCCTGGCACCTTTTACAGGACCTGCGAGCTGTCCTAGTCCCTCAGGCGCGCTGTGCGTCTCTTGTTAAAATGAACCGTTGCTGGTGCCGGAGCCCAAAATGCAGATCCTGCCACTCTGAGCCTGTGATGACAATCTCCTCGGAAAGTTGTTCACACGGTTCGTGCTGGAGGAGGCCAGGTAAGTGCATTCACACCATTCCCAACAGGCACAGCGTGGGCCAAGCAGCTCCACATCGTGCTTTGCTTTTACACGAGGCCGTGTCATCAGCACACACGGGAGATGTCATGGCTCCCGCCCGTGAGACGATTCCCCTGCCCTCTCAGCACCTCCTCACCCCACGGCCCTTCAGGCTTTCCCCTCACCATTCCTCCCGGCCAGTTTCTGCTACCGGCCTCTCTTCCTCCTCCTGATCACTATGGGCAGCATGGGCGATATCCCCTCCCAAGCTAGGTGAGATCTGGAGACCAGCGGAATAGTCTCTTCCCTCGCGTCACCGAGTGCCTTGCTCCCAGCCAGAACCGAGTGCCAAGTCCCAGGGCGAAGGTGGTTTCAGCTTATGGGACTGTCCCACGTTCACCCTGGGACTCTGGTTCTGACAGCTGACCTAGTGTTAGAGCAACATGCCCCCCTACGGGAGACCCAACTTCCAGCCTCGGCTTTGTTTATCCTTGGCTGCTCAGCTGTCAGGAGCTGGGCTTTCTGCAGAATCGAACTGCCTGCGCCCCCCGCACTTGGCTGTGAACACTCAAACCAATTCCAAAGATGCACTAATGGGCTCTGGGGCACGTGTGTGTGAAAGGCAGAGAGAGAGAGGTGAGCCCGGGGAGAGCGTGTATGTGAGGGCGAGCCAAGGGGGGGTGTGGGCAAACAAAGAACATGCCAGATGGGTGCTGAACATCATTACTGGCTCAGTGACTTGGGTTTTTTCTCATCCATTGTCTGTTTTGCTGGTAAGTCCCCGAGTGCAGGGACTGTGTCCTTACTGGGCTGTCAGGTACCTGGCAGACTATCCATAGAGATAATCACAATTTTAATGAGAAAAGTTTCATCGGCTTTAAGAAAGCATTTGTATATCTGAATTGTTCCTGAAAAAAGGTGAGCAAAACGAACGGGATCCTGCTGAGAAACCCAGATTAAACATGATGCTGGAATCGCTGGGTGAAATTCTCTGGCCCGCGTTCGGCTAGGCTAGATTATTATAATGCTTCCTTCTGGCCTTAAAATCCCTGAGTCTGTGAAGATATTGTTAAATTAAGAGATCTGAATCTTGGCCGCTTTGTTTTTAAAAGATTTGTCTAAAATTCTTCATTTGTTCCACAGATGTTGTCTGTCAGGTTAGGATTCGTAGAAATAATCTGTACTGAGACGTGCCTGCACAAACTGTACCTGTATTGTTGTACGTAGGATCGACTAACATTCTGTCAAGTTCAAGGTCACACCTAATTGTCTCCTAACGTAATTCAAAGAGGAATAGGGCAGCAAATCAAATTACAGCCCAGAGAAGCTTTGATCTGATCTGAATGTCAAATGCTGGATCACCCACAGCCCTGCTGTTAATGTTCAGTCCATAGCCTACCCACCCAGTAGGGTACAGAGTTCACGACATGCTCCCCCTCAGTAGCCGGCCCGGGGCCGGGGAAGCTAATGATCCACCCTGCGGGATCAAATTAGGTGATGAATCCTGGTGACGTGCCACCTGAGACACATGGCGCGCACACTACAACAGAGATATCCAGAGTACGGGGCTGGCAGGGACATCCTCCTCCCCAGGTCTGGAGTACAGGCTGTCTGAGATGAACACAATATTCTTCTGATTATTTTCTAAAACTTTAAAGGGGCAAGCGGTGCCTCTGGACACTTGATCTTCTGTAACTACAGAGACCTCTGGGACTCCCTGCTTATACCAGGGCATCTGTCTCTGCTGCTAACCCTCTCCCTTTCTCTGTACCACTGCTGCGTGTTGTCGATCCTAGGCTGTGAGCTGTCTGGGGCAGGGACCGCCTCTGTGTAATGTTTGCTCAGTGCCCAGGACAAGGAGGCCCTGCTCCCTTTTGGGGACCGCTTAGAGCTCCCACAATAGAAATAACAATCCGTAACCGTGAGGAGAAGAGGTCACAACGGTGCCAATTCCTGTGCCCCTCACACAGACTAACAGGCCATTGGGCGTTAGCTAGGGCTGCTCCACAGAGGCCAGCAAAGCAGGGGGGCTGAAAACCAGGACTGAGAGGGAGCTTGAGGATGCAAGTCAATCTCTCACTATTAGGGCTCCTGGAGAGGATGGGGTGTAGTGGGTTACAGCAGGGGGAGCAGGGGGTTGGGAGTCAGGACGCCTGGGTTCTATCCCAGTTCTGGGAGGGGCGTGGGGTTTAGTGGTTTAGAGTGGGTGGAGTCAGGACTCCTAGGGTCTGTCCCCAGCTTGGGGAAGGGAGTGGGTGTAATGGGTTAGAGCTGGGGTGGGAGGCTAGAAGCCAGAACTCCTGGGTTCTATCCCCAGCTCAGGGAGAGGAGTGGGTATAATGGGTTAGAGCCGGAGGAAGTGTTGGGAGCCGGGATTCCTGGGTTCTACCTGTGGCTCTGGAAGTACAAACACACAATCCATTGGAAACAATGGACAACACCCTTAACCAGCTCCCTCACAGCAGCCTCCATGCCAAGGGAGAAACAACCTCAACTCACCCCTGGCCCTGCAACAACCGCCCAGGAGTCACCGTGGATAGCAGGACACAAACAGCCCTGCGCCAAGCAGGCAGGCACTCTGACCCCCCGACAGACCCAGCACCATGGGCAATGAGTGCCCGGCGGGGCAGGAGGAGGTGGCCCCTCATTGATGTCTGGGTGTACTGAGATAGTGTCCAGGGCCCCCATTGGGAAGTGGGGCCCCACTGCACGAGGCTCTGCCCCACAGAGCTCCCAGTCGGAGCGTGGCCGACGCCATGGGGGACAGGGAGGGGAACCGCAGTGAGACAGAGGTGCAGCAATGGGTGGGTGGATGAATAGTGGTGAGGGGGAGAGGGGTGTGAGTGCATGGTGGGTGGATAGACGGGTGAGTGGATAGACGCCGGCTGTTTTTCTAAAAGCTCTGCTCTAGATCAGATAGGAATGATTTCAGGGCACTCCTCTGGCCAAATTATGCAAGAGGCCAGACTAGAAGATCACAGCCGTCCCTTCTGGCCTTAGAAGCTATAAATCTAATGTGGGGGCAGATTATCCCACCTCTGCCTAACGAGAGGTTCCGCTAAAGCTTCTGGCCATTATCAGAGATGAGATACTTGGGCTCGATGGCCCGGACCACTGGTCTGATCCAGCCTGGCGGCTCCTGCACGAGAGGTGGGGATCAGGGCGGGAAGAGACGGGACACTGCAGTAAGGACTGAGGGTCCTCAGCTGAGCTGAACGTGGGCCCCCCGCCAGCCCTTGCAGAGCTAACGGCCCATGTGCCACACAAAACTTTAGAAAACCGCCCCAGCCCGGGGCCGGCAGCGAAGAAACACTGGACATTCCACGCCCGCCTCGAACCCCGGGCTCTCTGGGGAGAGTCACCCTGCAGGACCCCATCCCAACAGCATGTCACCCGGCTCCAGAGACTGCGGCTGCTTGGCTGACTCCCACTGCAGCCCCATTGCCACGCTCTGCTGCCAGGAACCCGCCCCGCGGTCTGGCAGGGTGGTTCCTTCCCCCCAGGGCACTGGGCGCAGCGCCGAGGGCGCCGGCTGGGGGCACAGCGAACCAGGAACCCGCCCCTCGCCCCGCGGTCTGGCAGGGTGGTTCCTTCCCCCCAGGGCACTGGGCGCAGCGCCGAGGGCACCGGCTGGGGGCACAGCGGACCAGGAACCCGCTCGTGCCCGCGGGCGGACCCGGGCTCTGGCTGGCCCAGGGCTCACTTCTGCTGTGCGAGCCCCAGGGCACGCCCGGGGACCGGGGCCAGGGGCAACCCAGGCAGCCCCGCCCGGGGCTCGCTTAGCGGATCGGGGCGGGAAGGCGCCCGCAGCAGGAAGCGCCAGCTCCCCCCTCCCCCGGGGCCGAGCGGGGCGCGGCCCTTCCCCTCCCATCACAGCCGCGGGGAGCCGCCCAGGGGCTCCCCCCCACGGCCCCCGCTGCACAGGGCGCCGCAGGGCTCCCGGGGAGGGGCTGGGGCAGTGCCCGGGCAGCAGGGCCAGGCGCCCCCGGCCCCCCAGGGCGCCCCCTTGCCCCGCTCGGCCATGCAGGGCGGCCCCTGCCCGTGCGCCCTGGGCGCGCCCTGCCCGTGCGCCCCGCCGTGCGCCCCGCGCTCACCAGCAGCACCGAGCCGCGCACCGCCTCCGAGACGCTCTGCCGGAGCTCGGCCGCCGTGCCCGGCTTGCTGAGCCGCTTGGTGAATTTCCTCACTTCGGCCATGGTGCCCGGCTCGGCGGCCGCTCGCAGGGGCCCGCCCCGGCACGGGCGGGGGCGGGGTCACGAGGGAGGCTGGTGCCGGGGGGGGCGCACCGCGGCCGGGCAGGAGCCGCCCCCTTCCCCCGGCTGGGCTGGGCGGGGGCCGCTGTCCTGCCCCAGGGTTCCCGAGCCCCGCACAGGGGCTGCCTCCAGGTGCCGGCTCCAGGCACCAGGCACCCAAGCTGGCACCAGGCACCAGGCACCCTGGCTGCCTCGTCCGTCCCCAGCTCGCTCCGCCCGCCCCGGCAGCGGCGAGTCCTTTGTCCCCGGGTCCTCCCGGGGCATTCGAGAGACAAGGCGGGTAAGAAGAGCTCGTGGGGCTCGAAAGCGTCTCTGTCTCACCCCCAGAAACTGGGCCCAGAACCGATATCGCCTCTCGCCCCTGGCAGCTCTCCGGGGTTCACTCCGGACAGGGGCACTTCAGAGGGCTGCTGGTGCCTGCGGCCAGTGTGATGCAGTGGTGCCTTCTGGTGACAGAGATGCGAATGCACACACTGCCCTGACCAACCCCTGCTTTGATCCTAGGGGCTGGCGGCCAGTTTGCTTGGTAGGCCACAAAAAAGAAAAAAGTAGGTGAAAGAAAGGCTCACTGCAACAATGTATTTCTAACCATTGATCTATGGTTGTATATTGTGTTATGGGTGGAATAGATCCTGGGAGAAGGGTTGAGCCTGTGTTTTCATGTGGTGTGTCTTCAACATTTGTCTTTATTTTACCAAGCTGTGTTGATTTTAACATTTATATTTATGTTGTATTTAGTTTCTTGTGCTCTGTGGTCTAGGGCTAAGACATATAATTAATATACAGTTATGTATATGAGAAGTATCAAAACTGAATTGGATACTTTTGCTCTAATTGCACTCAAAGAGAGCTCACATGCTTTCTGCAATATTGTCATTTAAGCACAATTGAAGAGGATATTCGCTGTTACTGTATTCATATTACCAACCATTCAAAGTACAAAGGAATTATTTAGATTATCTGTAGGGTTCAAAAGTGCAGCTATTATAGTTGAAATAATTTTAAACATTATTAGTAACTTTTAAAGCATGTCCTCAATTGCTATTTGGCTTTGAAGCAGTTTGTTAAATGGGTAGGAAATACCATTTCATAAGAAATATTGCTTTTGCTTCTCCGTGCTTGGAGCCTCTGGAAGGAAAAATGAGTGAAGAAACGCAAGCCCATTTGCTGATTCTCAAATATGCTCCTGGGCCAAGGTCACCAGCAAAGGAGCCAACTGGGATGGGGGTTTCTGAGAGGCGGATACCACACAGAACTGGACTAGGATCTCTGTGCCCATTTCTGATGGTCCCTGAGCAGCTGTCGGATGGTGACGACTTATCAGATATGAAGACGTTTTAATTCCAGTGGCTGCTTTCCTGCACCCTAGCATCACACTGACCAGGGCAAGCTTTAAACACAAGCAAAGACCTTGGGGGGGCCGTAGCTTTCAGCTAGCGAAGCCCCAAACCCAGGATGCGGTGCACGGTGACAAAGATCTAACACCAGGGTCACACAAAGATTGTTCCTTCAGGAAACTTCCATGCAGTGAATTCCATTAGGGAATTTTTTCCTGAGAACCCCCTGTAACATATGAACCCCAGTTTGGGAACCACTGCTCTAAGGGGTGGAGTGTTAAGATATAGATATGCAGGCCAGCCTGTAAAGGCCTATAGTTTAAGAATTTAGGTATATGTTTATCATTTAGCTAGTTATAGAGGTATAAAAGAGACCTCCCTGTGACAGTCTGAGGCCCTGTTCTTAGCCTAAGGCCTTCGGCTAAGCAGTAGGGGCAGCCATAAGGTGGGAAGTGTATGGTCACCAGGGCCGGCGCAACCCATTAGGCGACCTAGGTGGTCGCCTGGGGCACTACAATTTAGGGGGCGGCGACCGCGGTGGTATTTCGGTGGCGGGACCTTCTGCCGCCTCGGGCAGCAGAAAAGCTGGCGGCGCTCCTGATGGTCACATCTTCACATTTCAAACTAGTCACATTGAAATAAGGTGCTATTGGGCTGTTAGGAATACAATCCTGTCCTGATATTCCTGTCACCTCCAGAGAAAGGGAAGAGCCTAGAAGATGTAAAAGGAAACTTAGTTTGATAGCATCCTGTCTGGCAAGAACTCACTTCTCAATAGTTGTGGTTGTGAAACCCTCATTTCTGTATGGTTTATCTTTATGGCCCCCACTTTATTTGCATGACTCTATCTGGTTCTGTAATTGTTTCTGTCTGCTGTATAATTAATTTTGTTGGGTGTAAACCAATTAAGGTGGTGGGATAAGTGGTTAAATAATCATGTTACAATATGTGAGTTAAATTTCAGTAAAATGATTGGTTAAGGTATAGCTAAGCAGAACTTAAGTTTTACTATATAGTCTGCAGTCAATCAGGACGTAAGGGGGGGAAATTGGAATCATGTTTCACTAAGGTGGGGGAATGGGAACAGGGACACAGACAAGGCTCTGTGGTGTCAGAGCTGGGAAGGGAGACACTGAGGAAGGAAACTGGAATCATGCTTGCTAAAAGTTCACCCCAATAAACAAATTGTTTGCACCTTTGGACTTCGGGGATTGTTGCTCTCTGTTCACGCGAGAAGGACCAGGGAAGTAAGAGGGTAAAAAAATAAGCCCTCTAACAAGAGACCTGTTTGAAATCTAGAGATATGCTCGTAGAGAAGCAAAGTGAGTAAGAGGCCCTCTGCCTAAATACTTTACACTCCTTTATCCCTTCCCATGTATGGACCACACGTGCTTTACAGCCACTGATTATCCCTTGTATTTATTGTTTGCATGGCAGTAGTGCCTAGCAGACCAGGACCCCCATGGGCTAGGCACTACGAACACAGAACAAAGAGTCAGTCCCTGCCCCAAGGAATGAATTACCCGCAACACCCCCTGTGAGGGAAAGAAGTACTAACTACTGCACGGAGAGGTGAAGGAAGTGTGTGGCCAGGCCAGGTACAGACGCAGAAGTCCTGGAGCCCAGCTGGTATGAAGGTGGTATGGTGGGGCCATACATCCATTCCTTCTGGGATTTGTTAAGCAGGAGCACTAAGGGGCGGGTAGGGTGACCAGATGTCTTGTTTTTAAAGGGACAGCCCTGTTTTGGGGGGACTTTTTCTTATATAGGTGCCTATTACCCACCCCCTGTCCTGTTTTTTCAAAGTTGCTATCTGGTCACCCTACTAAGGGGTGGATAGGATGCAGGGCCTGTTTGTTTCCCAGCTGTGAGGGCCTGGGAGGCCTCTGGTGGGGGATGGTAAATGTCTATGAGAGTTTCAGTGCTGGATTATTCTGTATGTTAATCACAGGTCGAAGGAGGTTACAGATATTGGTATAAAGGTCTCCACTTTAATGTATCAGAGAGCCCCTGCAGCAAAGGACAGGGTGTCCTGTCTGGGGAGGGAGCATGTGGAGTCAAAGCCTCAGGGCAATGCCTGACTTTCTCCCTCTCCTAGTTCTAAGTAATGCAGTGAACGCTACGTTTTCAGCAGACAGGTGAGGTGAAGGTGGAGGTTTCTGTCCGTCTCCTTCAATGCTCACCTGCTATTTGCCCCCTCCTCAGGAACTGGCAACAAGAGTAGGGGGGATTCCTTATTAAACAGCCTTTAGGAAACAGAGCACAACCGCTGCTGTTAGTGCAACCCCTGCACCCTAGCAGAAATCCAGCGGGACTTGCACCTGTCTTGTACATGATGTAAAGCCCTTGTGGGGCGAATTTTTTGTTGGTGCTCATGAAAGGTGCCTCAAGGACAGCCCACGATGTCCACGGGGGAGAGACAGCCCAAGGGGCAGCAGGGCAAGGCTCCTCACACAGGCTGGTCCCTGGGCCTCAATCTGCAGGGACCATCTCTGGGGATGGGAACAGGCCTCAATAAATTGGTCTCCAGTACTTTTCAATGACGTATGCTATGGCCAGCATCTGTCAATAGGAGCAGGGATGCAAGTCAAGACCATTCAGAAGCCCCAAGTTGTATATTTATAACAAATATAAAGCGCTTTGTTCCTTCTCTCCCTAGCAAACAACCTAATCATTGCCTGTGCCCTCAGTATGAGGAATGGTTGGCATCTTTATTATAGATTTTAAGCTTGTAGCACCATCTACTGGAAACAAGCTTTGTTTCTCCAGTATTTGGTCCTGCCATGCGGGCAGGGGACTGGACTCGATGACCTCTCGAGGTCCCTTCCAGTCCTAGAATCTATGAATCTATGAATTGTCATGCACAGACTCTACTGCTGGTCACCATCTGTATAAAATTTGTTGTTACAGAATCTGATCAAGCTGGCTTGTTCTACTGATTCTTGGGAGGGGAGAGCTCGATTTTTCTTTGCGGGGATTTCCTCTGAGTAGGAATTCTTCCCCACAAGGATGATTCCCCTCCTCCTCCATCCATTTCTCATGGTTTGTTTGGCTTGGCAGGGAGGGGCTGAGAGCTGCCATTTTTTAGGTGGGATTTTGCCTGCACAACTGATCCCACTGCTGATGAAAGGAAGTGAGTTAGTCTGTTGGAAGAGATGTATGGCATGGGAGGAAGACCTCAGGAATGACAGGAAGTGCCTCCTTGTAAGCTTCTCGGATGCCTCAGATACCCTCACGCAGCTGAGGGAGGTCAGATTCCTTCTGCTGGAGGTGCCAGTGGATCATGCCTGACCTAACACAGCTGGTACACATCACAGAGCTGTGGTACTGAAGCAAAGTCCAGAGGCCTGAATGGACAAAACTGTAGGTTGTTTTGCTGTTGTACGTTGTAGCCAAGTACTCAGCGATCCACCAACTTCAGGCAGTGTGAAGATGAGTCGCTCTGATGTTTATTACGTCTCTGATAGTAGCACCTACACGCAGGATTGGGGCACCACTGTGCCAAGCACTGTACAAACAGGACGACAGGACAGGCCCTGTTTAAGATGCAGCAACTGGTATGAAGGTAGGAAGGAGCAGGGGCAAGAGCACAAGGGAAAAAACAAAGGCACCAGCCGTAAACAGACTGGTTGTGGGCACAGCTTGGTGGTAACAAGGGGTGTGTGTTTTTTTTTCCTTTTAAATTGATGTACCTAAACTATTCAAAGAATCTCAACATAGTTCAGAAACCATGAGAGCTGAAAGTTACAATCTCACTTACGGTAGATATATAGCAATGAAAGCAAAACTAAAACATGTTTGGTATATGAGATTGTCTCAATCAGAAATAGTCTCTTTGAGAGAGCATTTCACTTACTGCCAGATACTGTAAAAGGAGCTGGATAATTAAAGATAGCTATAATCAGTGATTTTTATGAAGGGGTATTGAATACTTTAGAGAGTCATGGAGCACATCAAACTTAAGTAATGGGGTCTTCAGCAGCTAAGGAGAAAAACAAATGTTTGATTCATCAAATTCCAAAGTGGATGGTATGTTTTAACTACAACCCAATAACATTAAAATCCCTCCTCCAGATCTTTAAGGAAAGATAGGAGACAAAGGATTAGAAGAAGGTTTGAGGTGGTTTGTGTAGATCAGCTTTGGTCCTCAGGCATGAGAAGTAGTAACTTAAAAAGAATCAGTTCCTCACTCGTTGCTAGATATCTTTCAGTGGGATTGCATGTACAAAGGTCAGTGATTATCTAATACATATTTGCAAGAAGCCAAGATGCTGAGGTACTATTCACCTCCAGTTGCTGGATGATAGGAGACTGAAAAAAATCAACTATTTCCTTTAAGTTTGCAGCATGTGATTATTTACAAATTATAGCAAATGCAGTTGTAAGCAGATGTTGAAAATAAAGTTGGCAACAGTGTTTCAGTTATGAGCTGTTCAACAGAGCTGGTCGGGAATTTTCTGATGAAACGCTTTTTTGTCAAGAAAAGTGGATTTGTCAAAACGGAAACTGGCAGTGGGAAAAGGTCAGTTTCAACAAATCTCCCAATTAAAACATTTCAAAATTTTAAAATTGTAGAAATGGAATGTTTAGACTTTAAAAACATTTTTTGATTTGATGAGATTGTGTTTTGAAATTTTAATTAACATATACTAAGGTTACATTTTTAAAAAAGGTCAAAATTGAAACAAGGTATTTCATTTGACCCAAGCTGAATTGTTTTGGATTATCAGCTTGTGAAAGATTTCAGAATATTGATTTTTCCCTCTGATTCAGGACAGGAACAATTTTCAAAATAAAAATTCGTGCAGGACAAGAATCTGTTCCCTGCTCATGTCTATTCTTTGAGCAATACTGAAACATAGGGACTAAAGGAGCACCTTTATCCTCCTGTTTTACTTACCTGTAATGACCAAGGTCAGCCTTTAACTAAATGGCTTTTGCTTGCACCACAGCTGAAGATGCATGAACGAGCTCCCTCCACATGAACCACTCTTCCCTGGTCATCCAGCAAAGTTGCTTGAATTAAAGGGCTGTAGCAAATTAGCAAAGACAGGCTCTCTAAAGGAGGAGACCCTATCAGTGGTGCATTCCTATTCCTACGGTGATCACATCTAGGTAACATGCTTGATGGCATATAGCACTATAGCTAGAGAAGTGAGCACGTGGATTTTTGGTATTCATGTACTTCCAAAACATACAAGCTATGAAGTGGAATCTAAGTTGTCACAGACTAAGTCCAGTATCTAGCTACAGGAAGCAACACTGTCTAGTAGAACATAGCGTGTATTCACCCTCTTCATTATAGTGGCACCTCATTTCATTTTAGGAATCACAAGCTGTGCCTTTCTTCATGTTCTTCAGGTTTCTCCTCAAATTACTAAGAAACGGTAGTGGAAAAGAACAGAATAAATAGTACCCACTAAGAACATCCCAACTTAAGATGGCTTTCAGCTGGTCTACATTACCCAAGTACTTATTACTTTGAAAATAAGTCATGCTTATCCCAAGCAACAGCATCTTGAAGGCAAACCGGATTTTCGACAGCATGTCTCCCATATTAGCATCTACTAAGCAGGGATGTCAGAAGCAATGATTTCTTTACTATAGTCCTTTTCAACTCTCCGCTTTCTGGCTTAAGATACTGCCTCCAATATTAACTTCACTCAAACTGTGATCATACTCATCACAGCAGCAGTAGTGGCAAAGTAGAAATAAGAAATCAGAGCAATTAAAGTAAGCCGTTTCCTTTTCTTTATGGCTTTCCCATTTCTTTCCCCATGCTACTACAAATGTCAAGACTTCATGAATTTCTCAGAAGGGAAGTGTGTGTATAGGATCATGCAATAACTCTTAACATAGTTTCCGCCTAATACCCATTTCCAGTCCCCTACTGCTTCTTTCAAGAAGAAAATTGAAATCACCATTTAAAATCAGAGGAGGGGGAAAAAATCAGGGAAAGTGGAGTGGACAAGTGAACAACTGTATGCAAAAAGATTTTGATCTGAGAAAAAACAGGTGGAAACTGTATTAAGGCAAAGAGGCAAACATACAAAATATCTGAAAAGGAATGATATTTTCCAAGTATTTGTGACCAGTTTTAATGATACATGTTTGTTCTCTGAAACAGTTTTAACCATCAATAACATTTCATGGTTATGTTGCCCAGAATGTTATTTCATTGGTACATTATATGAATATTTACAAAGACTTTCAAATTCAGTAGCTCTAAACGAACAAAAAGACAACCTAAAACTTTTTTAAACTACAATGCTTAAAAAAAATATGTAAACAGTTTATTTTACATTGTTGTAAAATATAAGAATTGTTTCTAATGCAGCTTACTTTTTTTAGGTGAGCATAGCATGGTGCTCGTGAACAAGGAATGAGAGAATTCTTTACATAGAAATATTGTGCTCCAGTGTGCAAAATATATATATATATACACATATATAAAGGAATCTAAATCCACAATTAAAAGACAACAAAAATTTTCACATGTCCTGAAAGTTGACAAATTTATAAAAACATTTAACACATGGTTGTTGACCCATCAGAAACTTGCATAACTTAGATATTCTGAACCATAACGACCACAAATTCAAAATAGATCACCTTTCTTAGAAATGGAACTTTGTGCAAAGAGATCGCATTTTCTTTTCAAGCTAGACCATTTAGCATTTTTTAAATTTTATTTTCCCCTCCCCCATCAAGTGGCCATAGGCACCACTAAATAAATTAACTCTTGATATATGTTCAATTTAGTGCATGTAACCAAAAAGGCACACACATGTGTGAATATATTAACATTTTCATGCAGAAATCTGTGCATGTTCACAATTATGTAGCAAAACAATGATATTTAGAAAACGTAGAGCCTATTTGTTTGGCAAGGTTATTATTACACATTCCTTTCTATTCTACAAGCCCAGGTGTTAATAGGTTGAGACTGCTTCCCAACAGGTCTGATAACTGAGTAGCTTTAAAATAATGATTTAAAACTAAATCAGCCCATGATGCTATTACATTAGGTACTTGCTTCTGTCCATGTCATCTGTGGAATTTTACTTCCAGGGTACCACATTTTAATGCTAACAGCTACAAATAATTAAGATACATTTTTCTTTTTGTTAATGAAGACTTTGATAGCTCCAGTAAAGTCAGCCGATAAAAGCACTTCTGTGTGATCTGTCTTCAAAGCACCTTAACGGAAAAGAAAGTATTTAGTTGATTTTAAAAGAGAGACCTGCTTATTAAAACAAAGCTACCATTTGCAATGAAAGATGTAGTTTTCAGTTGAAGATCAGGTACAAGATACCTTGTCCTCTCCATATTCCCCATTTGTTATAGTCAGCAGCTGCCTCTTGTTATTTGCCAAGATCATAAGCTATCTTTGGGTGAGGGACAGTCTTTATTATGGGTTTGTACAGCCACCTACCACAATGGGGCCCCATTGTCCTCAGACTGAATGGAAAAACAATGCATCTTCCTAATGGGGACTGGATGTCAGTGATATGTTCCATGTTCCATTTGCACATTTCTAAACAATTTCTACAGAGTAATAGTTGGGTATTTTTATATCTATTAAAGCAGCTCATTAAAAAAATGCCCATACCAACAGATGAACTACCATTTTCCTCAAGAACATTCTGACAAGTCATTTATACACTATGGATCAAATCTTGCCTCTGATCTTTTCGGCTGGTACCAAATACAGGTGGACATCAGCAACCTACCAGAAGGTATAGTGTCGGATGCTTCAGGATCATCTCCCTTGCTTTCAGCTTCTTGTTTTTCAGAGGTTTCCAATGATACCATCAAACTGGGGTTTGGGGCAAAAATTGCTGATGTGACAACGGCATTGTGTGCTAAAGAAAGAGGGGAAAATATATTTTAAGATAAATTCATTTCAAGAAACATCAATTTTCTAGAATACAGCATGTGTAAATACAGTAAAAAAAACACCAAGAATTTCAGAGTCCCAAAGTAGCTTAATGTAAGCTGAACCAAGTCATCACCTGCATTCTCCGGGAATTCTGGGGCTAGGCAAGGAGTACTGTTGCCATCTTAAAAATCTGAGGAAATAAAATGTCTCTGTAGGCACCCATCCCATTAAGATACACTATATGAATGATTGCCCAGACAGAATAAAATATATTCAAGAAACTCCTCTTACTTTAACTCCCCTCCCAACCTAGGTGTCGGGGTGGGGGTGGGGGGGAGAATGGGTGTTTTGCTGCTCTTACTTTCTTTAGATTGATGCCATGTTTTCTTATTTTAAGGAGTGGCAAGTTACAAAGCTTAGAGTTTAAGCAATTCATTTTGTTTTCAGAGTCAACTTGCTATTTTCATACAATAGAAACCCCTAGGATTTTAAATTAACTAGACACCAAGCAACACATTCTTCAGTGTTGATGTCCCTACAGTTCTACAACTGAGCGAATAACTCTGCTGACCTGCATGAATTTATTATAGTGCATCTAGAAACCTAAGTCCAGACCCTGACTGAAGTTGGATTGACACTTATGGATTATTTGAAAATTTTAAATCCACCTCTTATCATGTCACTTATTCAGTTGTACTTAGTCAAATATTTTGAAGGATCTCTTCAGCTCTTCAAGTGAAAAGTTTCATTATGAGCAAAGCTAAAAAGTTATGTATTACACCTTGCTTCTATAAACTTAATGCTTGTTATATTAGGTTAATGAATCTGTGTGACTTTCTTTAAGTTTTTAATTGTTGCTGGCAAAAGTAAAAGCCAAAAGACACTAAAGACATTCAATCCCTAAAATTGTACAAGCTTAGATAAACAAAATATATAAAAGATCAAGTAACTTACCTTTAATGCCTTCCCAGAAGTCATTACGATCTCTCCTTACTGAAGTAAACTTGCTTAAGTCATGGTAGGTACTCCAGATATAAACATATTTATCTTCTGAGCCACTTACAATGTAAGTAAAATCATGGCTGAGAATACAAAAGAGAAAGACTTATTACCTTCATCTCTGACCCTTCCACTCAGCACACTGCATTGCTTTCCTTAAAAGGACATGAAATCGCAGAAAAGCATACACCTGCTCTTTAAAACTTAAAGAACAGAAATCAGAAGTTATTCCATTACCATATATAAAGCGAGTTACCAGTCAAATCATAAGAAATACATCATATCAGCAGCTGGATTGTAACAAGTGATTAGATTCGGACACTAGAACAGTAAGGAACTAATGTAAGGAACTGTCGAAAAACAAGTTACAATCAAAGGAGCTCCTTTGCTTTAGTGGCAGCACCACAGCCACTTAAAACAAGAAACCCCGAGTCTAAGGCCAGGTCTACCCTACAAACTTAAATTGATAGAACGACATCGCTTAGGAGTGTGAAAAATCCACCCCCTGAGCGACATGGTTATACCCACCTAACCCTGGTGTAGACAGTGCTATGTTGTGATGGGAGAGCTTCTCCTCTTGATGTAACTACTGCCCCTCGGGGAGGTGGATTAAGTAAGCCAACGGGAGAAGCTCTCCCATTGGCATAGTAGTGGCTTCACTGCAGCTGTGCCACTGTAGCTTTTTAAGTGTAGACCTGCCCTGAAATCAGCAGTCCACTCACCTTAGAGGCACTGTGACAGATATCTAGCCACCCTCCCGTGCGCAAAACGCTCCCCAACAGCTGACAATGGCAGCTGCAAAGAAATTACTCTTCTGCTGCTACTGCATCTGGAGGGGATTACACTATCCTAGTTTAGCGCATTCAGTGGGAGGAAAAAATCACTCATACAAAAGCACAGTCCTGTTTTTCTTCTGCTTCTGGCTGCAACCTGAAATAAGCCCCTTGCAAGATACACAGTGACAGTGCAGCCTACCATACAATATAGATATTCACGGTCTGGCTAACAGACCAGTACCTAAAAGCACAATTTTTTGTGTATGAAAGTTTGCAAAAAATTAGACATTTGAGAAATAGTATGTGATCATATGATGACAGACTGTCATAACGCAGTCTTTTTAAGGCCTGGCTTGACAAAGCCCTGGCTGGGATGATTTAGTTGGGGATGGGTCCTACTTTGAGCAGGGGGTTGGACTAGATGACCTCTTGAGGTCTCTTCCAACCCTGATGTTCTATGATATACAAAATGGGCTCAGTCAAAGTAGTACATGCAATTCCTAACCTGAGAACTTAACTGTGCTACCCTTCTGTTCTTGTTGCAGAGTTTTGGTTTTTAAATGTAAGCGTATTTAAACGTCACACAATGTAGGGGCTTGTTAGCATAAACATCTCAGCTTTGGGAACTTCATTCATCCCCCTGCTGCCACCACCACCAGAGGATACCTATTATTTTTGTACACATGTGCACCTTTGACATAAGAAAAGAATCCCAGCGCAGATTTTGGGTTAAGCAGCTATTCAAGCCTACCCCCTTCTCAGGGATAAGGGCATAAGAATGGCCAGACTACATCAGACCAATGGTGCATCTAGCCCAGTATCCTGTCTTCCAACAGTGGCTGCTGCCAGATGCTTTAAGGGGAATGAACAGAACAGATCACCCATCAAGTGATCCATCCCTTGTCGTCTAGTCCCAGCATCTGGCAGTCAGAGGCTTGGGCTGGGATGGGCTCTGCAACTTACCTGGCCTGACTACCCTGTATGGTACATGTAAAGAAGGCCCCCTTTCTTCTTCCTTTGAGCTCCCCAGTTTTTTTAGCAGGAAACTGACACCTGCATGCCTGAGCGGAGTCGGAAGCTCAAAGGAGCTTAATCAGGGAGAGTATATTATGCTTATTGGGCCAAATACTCCTCCCCTCACCAATGCAATAGGAGGTGGGGGGACGAAAAGGAGAATTTCCCCCACCTGAGAAATGCAAGCAACTTGCTGATGGGGGCACCAATAGAGGTGATCAAGAGCCTTTTGCTTCCCTACAACAGATGGGGAAGGAAGAACCAAGACATCAACAGCCACCAAGAGATTTTCTTCATTAAAGGAAGAACACCTCAGAGAGCCTCTCTTTCTCCTCACCACTGCAATGAACTATAGTACTTTTTCCAGCCCTAGAGTTTTCCTGGCTTCTGTGTGAGGCTTCTGGAGCCTGTGGCGTGCCTGCTGTGGAAGCAATTATGGGACACGACTCAAGAATTGGGAGTAATGGTGCAGATAAGGGAAGGAGATTAGCTTATTTACATGAGCTCTCTATCCCTAAGCACCTCTGCCACTCCTGCCTGCAGAGTGGGTTTGGGTTCTCCCCTCCCCTACAACTCACTTGGGATTTCTAGCAAACTGGCATTCAAGCTGCTCCGTTTCATATTCGGTTACATACAGATATCCTCCAACAAGACGATTTTGTACATTACCCTTAACAGATTTCTAGGAGATTCACAAAGTGTATTGCTAGAACACATTCTACATATTTCCACTTCTTACCTGAAGCTGGCTTTAATTTGGCTGCTGCTGTTGACATAACCTTTGTATTTCATGGACAAGGACAAATCTCTTAGGTCATACAGTCTGATTCTGGAGTCATTGGATGTCACTAATATCTAGAAGTGAAATAAAAATGTTGCAAAGATTCAGAAACCGCTTTCCAATTTAAAATTAACAGAAAGGTAAATTATACGAAGCACAAACCTTTAATATAAACAATACAGCATACACAATAGATCATCAGCTGATTCAAACCACAGCAGCAGAATTTCCAGGTACTTAAACAGATTGACACTTACTTTCCTTCTTGTCACCCACATTCATCCCAGAAGAACTGGTACAGTGACATTTCCATATTTTTGGTCGTGTGTCAAACGGCACATACAGGACATCCCCACCCATGTTGGTTATGGACTGAGCCAAATACATCATTTTTATTACTAGATCACCGAGGAGTCCCAGTCATGGACCCCACTGTGCTAGGTGATGTACAAACACAGAACAGAAAGACAATCCCTGTGTCAAGGAGCTGACAATTGCAGTATAAAACAAGAGAACAAATGAACAGACAGACGGAGCTGGGAATACAAGGAAACAGTGAGACAATATTGGTCAGCATGATAGGCAACAGTCTCAGCATACCAGGGGCATAATTATTGTCAAGTTTTTTGTTGGATCACGTCAAAGGAGAGTTTTAAGGAGGGATTTTGTAGGAGGTTAATGAGGTAGCTTGGGTGATGTTTACAGGAATAAGAGGAATATTTACAGGAATGGCTCTTCCCAAAGTGTGACGGCCAACATGGGAGAAAGCACAAAGGTGCCTGATTGAAAATTTGAACAAGTGGGAGATGGAGGCTGGCATCCTGGGCTGACTGGAGGTGGGAGTCAACAGCTCCGTAGTGAATGAGAGAGAAGTAAGGTGAGGACTGACCATGAAGAGCCTTGAAAGTGAAGACAAGTAACTTATGTTTCTCCAGCGAGGGAAAGGGGAGCCAGGGAAGCTATTTAAAGATCGGAGTGATATGGCCAAAGCAACGGGCTAGGAAAATGGTCTTTAAACAGCATTCTGAATGGATACGAACAGGGCAAGATTGCATGTGTCAAGGCCAGAGAGAAGGATGCTGCGGTTATTGAGATGAGAGGCTGAGCAAGTGCTTTGGCTCCGCAGAGGGACAGGAAAGGCTGTATCTTAGAGATGTTATGCAAGAATATCTGCAAGATCTAGACAGCCTTGATGTGAGGACCCAGGGAGAACTGAGTCCAAGAGGGCAGCTGGGTTATGGGTCTGAGAAACAGGCAGAATGGTGCCACTGTCCATAGTGATTGAGAAAGGAGGCAGTGGGAGAGCCTGGGGGGGGAGGGGGGGGAGGCGATTCAGCGCTCTGCATTAACCACTGCATTAGCAACTGAGCAGGAGCGTCTGCCCTGAGTTTCCTCTCACTATGCCACATGGCAGTTAGAAAGAAATCCTTGAATGACATGAGCTCTCCCAACAAGCCACGTTACTTCAGGTGGGGACTGGGTGCTCATCTAGTCCCTGTCTCTCAAGCTTATAAAGCATCCAAGTAATATGCCCAGATCTGGGAGCCGTCAGGACATAGCGCAAGATGTATCTGTTTAATCTGGTTTCTTGCGGATTGGCATCAATAGGTAACTCAGTAGAATATTCTACTGCCTACCCCTTTGATATCTGTGAGGTATGCTGTTCACTCAAGTCACATGGTATTGTTTCTGCTACCTGATTGGAAAACCCAACTTCTATCAACAAGAGTTCTTGAACAAATCATTCGGGCTTTGACTGTCTCAAGAAAATGTGGGAGAGAATGACACCAAATTATTTATAAATAGGCCTAGAGAATTTAAAAAAAAAAAACACCTTTTCCTTTATTATTTTGCGTAAGAGCAGTATATTGAGCTATTTGCATTGACTCCTGATTTCAGAAAATCAGGCTCCCACCTTACTGAAGGAGAGATTTATTGGCTGTTTAGTAGTATTCATATTTATTTTTTCTCGTCCCTTTCATGCGAAGTACAGACAAACTCCAATTAACCGAACCCTGGTTTTTAAATTCAGATTTGTCCTTCACATCAAATCTTAATGTAGAAACTTTTTTTTTATATTCAGATTATTCAAAGGTTAATTCTGGGATATTTGAATAACTGGGACTAACCTGTAAATGAATGAATGTGCATGTAGATATGCTCATCATTTACAGGACATTAAAGCTGGCAAGTACACCTGCACCCAGATTTAATAGGTACTGAGGCTCAAAGGACATTGCATCGCTTGGTAAGGGCGATTTTGGAAATTTGTTAGCTATTCTACAATAAGGACAAAGGGAGAGCTGTTCAGGAATCACGGTCTCGCAGAAGAGCACAGGTATATCATTCACACCACACAGCTGGAAGAACAGCAGTAACCCCAAATAAGACTGGCCCATTATTGACAACATAAGTAATTTAATGTTTTGGTTTTTTTGCACCTCCATTGTCACACTTCTTAAGATCAGGGATTTAAGTGCACATTTAAACAGGGAACATTAGAAAAGGTACATGGGAAAGAAACTACGCAAGAGAGGACAGAAGAAATTTCAACTCACTAGCACCTTCATATCATGATGGAAATAGAATAGGATCTGCCGTGTAGCAATAAGCCACAATGGGATGTTGCAAAAGTAGGTACCACTGGACAACTTGGGTGCATTGTGAAACAGAAGGGGTCAACTATTCAAGCAGTGCACAAAAATGGTGACAGTCCTTGGCGTGCTTTATTGCTATATCATATGCTTATTGGGTTCCCTCATTTTGGTGTTCATTTAATTGTATAAAGTTCAATTGAAGTAGGTATTACATATTGTATCCTTCAACTACAGGGGGAAGATATTTCCCGGTTGAAGGAGAAAAGAAAATAAAGGTTAGAAACACACCTCCCATGAGCAGGTCACTTTTAACATAATGGGCAGAGGGATTTCACCTATTTCCTCTAGGTGATAAGGTCCCACCCTCCGCTCTTTTGGAAGCTCATGCACAGCTCATCACCAAAACCCCCCAGTTGATTAACCAGATGGGCCAGTGCTGCTTACAGCATTGGTATACGTCTAGAGTACAATCATGCAAGCAACAGAGCAGCAGGTGATAAATAGTTAAACCAGAGCCAGGAGTTCACAATTCATAACATCAGAGCCTTGACAGAGCAGATGTTAGTGGCAGCTGAGAATTCTCTCATTTTAAGTTTAGTATGTGGTAGTGTAGGTTCTTTGATTCCTGATCATTTGTCCCTTATGACGACCAAGGGGACCCACTATGGAAACACCAAAGGTAACTTATTCCCTAAAATAGCAGCTTCTGAGTTGTGTTTAACAACTTTTCTAGGTAAATCGTATGAAATCACATGTAAATTCAGCAAAATTTCCAAAAATAAACCCAATTAATAGGAAACAAGTAAGACATACTAAAGGTAAGATATAAGCACTTCCTGGGGTAACCATCAACAGCCAATTTCAGTATTTTAGATTGCTACAATATTCCCAATATTAAATATGGCATTTGTCTCTCTGCTGTGATTGTGGTACCATATTATCAACTGAACTACATCTTAGCAAATGTTTATATCGCAGCAGTGCCCAGAAACTATTATTCAAAAGTCAGTGGGGGGCAGTGTGTGTCCAGGACCTCTTAAATAGGCCCTGGGAAGAATACTGAGTATCTGAGACTAACACCTTGCTGAACATGCATGTGAAAGATTGCTTGGACTATATTACAGTACCTTATTTTCTCCAGGCAAAGGCTCAATGCCAGTAATTTTTCTTCCAACTCTGTTCCGTCCTCTGGTAGAACGCACATGTATCTGTGTATGGTACTTCAAGTGCTAGAGAGAAATTACACTGATTCTTAATTATTGGAAAGTATTAGATAAAACTGCAGGCAGCATAAATAAGTCTGCTAGAACTTGAAAAATAGTAACTGTTTAGAAAGCTTATATTTCTGTAAATGAATAGTAAAAAAAGGTTTTACACTAAGTTATTTACCTAATATAATGTAAGTTAGAAGTGAAACTGTCCTATCAATAAATGGAAGCCATGGCTGTAATTAACAACTCTGTATACAAAACAGAAATTTTTACCTCTGTATCATAGAAAATACATCTGCCATCATATGTGCCAATCACTGCATATTTGCCATTCTGACAGAAGTTTGCTGCTGTGATCAATTTTGTCTGCCCATCCACTTCATTCCATAATGCCACTTTTTTGTCAGGAATGTTCCAAAGTCGGAGTTTCCCATCCAATGAGCCACTTAAAAAGTACCTGTCATCCTAAAAGGGCAGATACCATAAGCTGTGGAGTAAAAGGATGTGTATGCACTGAAATACATACTGGAAACCCCATCCCCGGCCCCACCATTCATCCCAAACAGGAATTCACTGATAAATCAATTAGTATAATTAAGACCCAGACACTATTTGAAATATCATTTGATGTACAATGCACACCTCTACGTTTTTTTTTTAATTTAGCAACATTATCAATGTCTTCTATCCAAAGATGGCCTAACTGTTCAAGAGTCACTCTGAGAGGCACAATGTGTTACTTAGAGTTCTTTACTCTCTGATATACCCTGCTAAAGACTGATGTTTTTCTGGCTGGTTGGACACAGCTCCTTCCGGAGTCCATGATGAAGCTCATAAGTGGCTGGGATGGATTTTCAGAGAGTGCAGCACTGTGTTCCCGCTCCGTTGTCAACAGGATTTATTTTACAATCAAGTTAGCGAATGCAATACTAGCCATATATTAGCAGTCAGTGCAGACAAGAACAATTAATGTTCTATATCATGTCAGCCAGTCAACTGGGAATAGGGTTTAGCAATAACTAGTGTTCAGGACAGAATTTTAAGGACACGGAATATTGTCAAGAGGCACAAAGGGCATTCATGTGCCCAACTTTACAGAGACTCAATTTTTAAGTTTGACAGTTAATGAAAGGTGCCTAAATCCCCTTTCAAAAATATTCCCCTCTATTCATATTAAAGAGTATACAGCTACTTACTCTTGGATGGAAAGCTATTGCAGTGACAAAGTCTATATGCTGGAAACAGCAGAGACACTCTCTTCTGGATATGTGCCATAATCTGACTGTTTTATCCATTGAAGAAGAAAGCAAGAAGTAGTTCTGTGGAAGAAATTGCATGAAATAATTCAAAGATTTATCAAATATACTGGTACACAGCACAAATGCAGTTTGGTATATAATATTTCCTGCTCAGATTATAACATGGATTTCCAGGTAACAGCACTCCAGTAGAAACTCAGTATTAATTAAAAGCTTACCCGCCCCCCGCCCCAAAATGCTAATGCTCAAACACTATTATTTTAATATACCACCTTTTGGGGGGTGGGGAGTGGAGGGGCTGAAAAGACAATAGTTGTAGCAACTAGCTTACTAAATGGGGTAATTAGCAGAGGCACCTACCAACTACAATTATTTTCTTAAGTATCCTACAACATTTCTTGAAGAATTCTGAAAACCACTTAAAAACCATTTCTATATCATCCTCTGTTCCCGCCCCCCCCTTTATTACTAGAAAAATTTGGATGAAAATTTTAGAGTTCATCTATTCCTGATTATTCCCCACCTTAAAGTCAAGAACCATTCCCATTTATGACATCAAAATAACCTCCACAGAAACTAACTGTAAAGTTGCTGTTGCGGAAGAGGAATAATCAACAAGAGCAAATTAACTCTTCAGGAATAAACTTTTCCTTTTCACGGAAATGGAAGAAAAATAATATTCTCTCTTTATAATATTTTCAGTTCATAAACAGAATAATTTTCACAGCATTTGAAAGGTGCAGCCTGTAGGTTTTTAAGATTTTTTTAACAAACAAGATTACTGAGAGCATGCATATAAGGTTTCATCCTTTATAAATTTCACACTTCAAGACTAGAATGATACCAAGTGAAGTTGTTTACAAACTCCCACAAGACCACTTAATCATTTCCTCCTATCATGCTTAACAGTTGATCTTTTCATAAAAATGTCATTTTCACCCAAAATACTTATTGATTGTGCACTGATTTAGGTAGAATTTATTTTTTAAAATAGGAAAAAATATCAATGAAAGTGGCAATGAAATGGTTATAACAATTAGTTCTTAAAAAAGTATATGAAAAAAACAAAAAAGCATGGGTAGAAGAAAAACTCCAGGGTGAGGGCAGAGAGGCTACTGCCTGGTCTCCTTTGGCCAGATGTCTGCATTCCTAAGAGGTTGCTCTGTTATTTATTTCAGTATAGAGAACTCAAGAAAAGTAAATGTGGTTTTAAAATGTGATACAAAACTGAAGGTAGGGTGATTTTCTCCTTTTAACTGCAGATATACAGCAGTGGCTTCAAGGACTATACAATTTGCACGAGAACAGTGGAATGTACTGATGACAAAAATAGCAATGCAGGAACTAGAAACCACAGAATATATCAGTGGAAATTCCCCTTCCCTCTCCTCTCAAATTCAGAGTTTTTCAGAGTTATTTCAGTACTGAATACAGATCACTTAGTTCTATTTAGGGCCTTTTTTTCAGCTGAAAATTCTGTTTAATCTTTTAGTTCTTACTTGTGCATTCTGAGAAGGACAAAGACAGTAAAGGAATATTTTTTTATTGGACCAACTTCTGTTGGTGGGAGACAAGCTTTCGAGCTTACACAGAGTTCTTCTAGTATGGGAAATGTACAAGGTGGAACAGATTGTTTAGCATAAGTAGTTAACACATATTTCAATGGACCATTCAAGGCAAAGTGGCTAGTTAACACCTCTCCATTCATAAGGGGGAAAAGGAAAAAAAGCTGGGGGAGGGGGTTGTTAAGTGGGATACAGATTGTTATAATGAGCCATAAATCCAGTGTCTCTATTCAGTCCATAATTTTTAGTATCTAGCAAAGTTATGAATTGAAGCTCCCAGGGTCATCTTTAGGTGTTGAGCAAGTTACCTTTGAGGATGAGGACAGAGAAGTCAGATACAGAATGATTACTTTATGAACAGTTCACCCACTGATATCGTGTTTGTCTTATTTTTCAGTATCAGCTCATTCGAGAGTGTAGCGATTTCACCCACACAGGAGTTATTGGGGCATTTAGTGCACTGGATGAAGTACATCACATGTTGTGATAGGCGTGTGTAGGATCCATGGATCTCGAAAGGTGTGCTGTGAGGGGTGTTGATCATCAGAGCAGTGGAGATACGTCTACAGGTTTTGCATCTGTTGTTGTGGCAGGGTCTGGTGCCTCTGAGTTGGTGTGGCCTGCTCTGTGGGGAGCCTGCTTGTAATTATGAGCTTGGAGAGGCTGGGGGGGTTGTTTAAAGGCCAGAAGAGGGGATTCTTTCCGGATGGGGTACCAATCAAGTGGAGGGTGTCATTGTTTGATACCCCCTGTATGGGTTCCAGCATGGGGTAGTGGGGACAACTAGGGGTGTGTGGTTGGAGCGGGGTTTATTTCTGTACTGAAGTAGGTTGTCTCGGGGCATTTGGGTGGCCTGTTCCATGATGATCTACACTTCTCTGGTAGAGTGTCCTTGTTTGGTGAAGGCAGTTTTAAATGTGTTAAGGTGTATATTCCAGACTTTCTCCTGGAAGACTATTCTGTGGTATCTGAGTGCCTGACAGTAAAAAACAGATGTCTTAGTTTGTTTGGGGGTGGTTACTGGATCTGTGAAGGTAGGTGTGGTAATCCGTGGGTTCCCTGTATATGGTTGTCTGTAGGGGGATTCCACTGTTGAAGTGGATTGTGGCATCCAGGAAGCTGATGCTAGTGTGGGTGTGTTCTAGAAAGTTTAATGGATGGCTAGTGGTGGCTGAAGTTGTGGTGGAAATTTATGAGGGAGCTCAAGTCATCTGTCCAGAGGATGAAAATGTCTTTGATGTATCTCAGGTATATTACTGGTTTCATGGTGCATTTGTCTAGAAATTCTTCAAGGTGGGCCACGAAGAGGTTGATATACGGGGAAGTCATCCTAGTAATCATGACTTCTTCCCATGGTTTGAATAAAGTGTTTGTTGTTGAAGATGAAATGGATTAATTTGGCGATGTGTTTTGGGTGGATATCTGAGGGTTGTCCATTATCTTGTAAATATATTCTGAGGGAGATTGTTAATTTGCAGAGTTTTTGGAAGAAGTCAAGTTTTGTCCTGGAGGAAGCTGGCCCTTTGGGTGGTGAGTGGTTTGAGGACAGTTTCTATGAGTCCTGATATTCCTTCAGTAAGAGTGCTGTGGCCAGATATGATGGGTCTGCCTGGGTTCCCTTGTTTGCGTATCTTGGGAAGATCCCTGAGGTGTGTTCTGTATCAGGTACTGAATGTATACTACTTTGATTTTAATATAGACCCTTAATAGAGTAAGAAATGTAATGGCCTCCAGAAATTAAGGTGTTTGATTTGATAATGGTAAATTTAAAATCTTGATTTCTGAATCTTTATAATCTAAATTGCTTCCAGACAATCCAATAAAAAGTTTTCCCCGTTTCCATATTTATTAACAACTGTGTTGGAACACCTGTACTTATGCTGGTGAGCCCTTACACACGCGAGTAGCCCCAGGGTGAGTAAGTTCTCATCAACACAAGTCAGTAGGGTTGCACAATTAGCTGCAAGAATTTAAATTTTTTTTTTTTTATTAGCTGTTTATTCAACCACTCATTCAACCAGTGCCAGTCAACCTCTGAAACGAAGTAACAATCATTCCTGCCTCCTCTCTGTGTAGCTTAAGTTCTTCAGTGAATGGTCAAAAAGGTGTGAAATAACCAGTTTTCTTCTTTTTAAAAAATAGGGGAGACGGAAGAAGAGCAACATTTTCAGATAATCAAACTGCAGCCAGTAGTGGCAGGACATTACGTAATCATATAAAAGATGGAAAGCCACAAATGGACTCCGCTTCCTGCCAATACAGATGGAGCCATAATAGAATAGTTAAAAGGGTGCAATAAAAAGCTCTTCACAGAGCAGCAGCCAAGATCACATTTTAGATACAACACAGACAGCACAGCTCGAACGCACAGAGACAGCTAATCTGAAGGTACTGAATATTCTGCGATCAGATCCTCATCTAGAGTAAACCAGCACTGCTTCACTGAATCCAATGACACTATGCCATTTACACCAGCTCAGAATCTGGCCCCCTAAAAACTGCAGTGGAGCTAGAATGAGAGACAATGTTCTTATGCTGGATACTCTACGAGAGACAAGAGGAAACCAGCTACGAAGTGTTTTAGATATTTATCAGCCAATTCACGGATGGGCTGTGCCTATATCCATAGACTAATAATCAGTCGTTTCACTGGTTAGATATAAATTGCCAAGAAAAGGAACACAGCAAAACATGGGGGGAAATGGGAAAGTTCTGTATAGTCTGCACAAAAGCTGTCTTACTTTAGACCACGAGAGATCAAGGAGATCTGCTGTATGACCTTTGTATTTGCAAAATGGCCGCTGCCGAAATGGTGCATTTTTGTCATCAGGGTCTTCATCAGCTCCACTGCAAACCTATCAAATATCAATATCTCAAAATCAATCAATGCAACAGAAAAAAAAGCCACGGTAACAGAACACATTGTTACTGGTTTCTGATATGAAGATGTGCCACAGATATCTGAGCACAGATATGAAACCTAAGTACCAAGTATTAGAGAAATAAATGATTCATGTCAGTTGTTTGAACATTCAAAATAAATTACATGGTGCTGTAAGCAGTGTACTGAGTTTACAACTACACTGTTCTAAAAGCACTAAGTTCTGCCATACATCTCGAATTTTTAATGCTTATTGTACTTAACTGATTTGAATAGATTAAAATAACATTGTCTAAATACATACTGCATATTTAAGACAGGTCAATTCTCTGATTTATTGGCTAAGCAGTATTCAGTGTATGTAACTGTATAAATAAATGAAACAGAATAGGTATGCACACATCTATTATAAACATACACCATTCTTAAAACTTCCCTTGTGTTTTTTGTCCCCCCCCCCCTACACACACACACACAAAAATACCCCCCAATCCTCCACACCAATCCGGGAGAATGAAGGGTGCAAGTTAGTCACGGATTCCGTGACTTTCTGGTACCTCCGTGAATTCTGCAGCGGACGGTGCAGCTGACCCCAGGGCTACCCAGGGAGCTGGGGCGGCCCCCGAAGCCAGCCGCACTGGAGTGGCCCCGGGGCCAGCTGCTCAGGCCATCCACCCACAAAGCAACGGCGGGGCCCTGGGATCCTCCCCAAAGCACCTAAGATTTAGTCATGGGTATTTATAGTAGAAATCACGGACAGGTCACGGGCCATGAGTTTTTGTTTATTGCCTATGACCTGTCCATAACAATTACTAAAAATGCCCATGACTAAATCTTAGCCTTAGTGAGAATAAAGGATACAGTGTCAGACGCATTTTTAAATAAAGTTGTGAAAGAAATTGCCAGGTGAGGAAATTCAAAGTTATCTGTATTTAATTACTTCCAGCATTCAGCTCAAAGACCCACTGAGGGATTAGCTTTAATTAATAACATATCAAAATGAAGATGTGCAGACTGTAACAAGTTATCTAGTTTTGCTCTATTTTATTATTTGCCCGTATCACACGCACACATTGACTAAACATCTTCAATCAGATCTTCGTTTTTGACTGAGTGAATAAATGTTTGAGTCACATCACACAAGAGCCAAGCCTGCATTTATTGAGGGGAAACTCCCTCAGAAGACAATGTAGAATTAGATTGAAGAATTGAGACTTCCGAGTTTGAACTCCTCCAGAGCTGGGGCATACTTTTTGGATTAAAGCAGTGCAAATCTATAGCATTACAGAAACAGGGAATACATTGCTTAAAAGACTCCTACGCTATCTGGTACACATACCCCTGCCTCAGTATCAGACTTGGAAGAATTCAGGCTCTCTTGAGAAGGGGAAGGAGACACACGACCTAGAACAAAGATTAAAACCCAGAAAGTTAGAAACTATTTAAGTAGAACTTTTTTTAAAAAATACAAGAAAAACTCTAGATAGTTCTAGAATTTCTAATGCCCTTAAAGTACCAGTGAGATATGGAGAGGTACCTTCTGTATTGTATTTCAGTCGCATGTTATTGAAATAGTCAAAAGCATTCTTTAAAACCCATATTCTCACTACATTGTCCTGTCCAGCTGATGCAAGTAATCGTCCACAGTGAGAAAATTTCATTGTCCAAACAGCACCCTGTCAAAATAAGAGTTCACAATAAACAAAGTAAGTACCTTTTTCCATTCCAGAACCATTAACTAGCATATTAATTGGCATATACATACACCACCCTGTTAAAAGAACATTTTATTAAGATTGTGAAGTTAAGCACCAAAAAGTTAGGAAATGCCAGAATGAAGGTTGCCTGTGCAATCTGAATTTGTTCCCCCCTGAGCTCAGACATTATGATACTATGATAATTTCATCATCACATACTACTTTTTACAAAGGACCCCTGCTTCATTCAGTGCACAGGATAGACAGCGTTCACTTGAAGTGCAGCTATTCAATATGTGGCCCCATGCCTTATTTACTGCACACTATTCAAACCCTGCGAGGAAGACAGAATTAACAACTTCTCATCAGCTTGTCTATGGCACTCACCACTCTATCAGAGTGCTTCACAAACACTAGTGAATTATGTTCTACCCTTGTGAGATGAGTGGTTATTAGAATACACATTTCGCAGAGGCACAGAGATTAAGGTCAAAAGTATCCACTGATTCTGGGTGTCCAATTTGAGGTAACTACCACTTGATTTTTCAGAATATTTAGTGTTATACAGCACTTGATATGTTCAAAGCACAACTCCTATTGGCTCAGCACTTCTGCGAATCAGACCCCTAGGCCTCAAGTCAGGCACCCAGAAAATGCAGATTACACAATTAGTGACCCTCTGTGAAAAGTCTAGTTTAAGTGACTTGACTTGCACCACACAGGAACTCTGTGACAGAGGCAGGGATAGAATCCAGTTCTCCAGGGCACCATTCAACTGCCTTATGAGACCTTCCTTTCGCTTTCTGCAGTCCCCTGCCATGTGCACTACACCTCTGTAACAAATGAAGCAAAGGTCTTGGAGACAACAACCTCCTTCACTACACAACCCTGATTCATCTCCAGAGCAGTTCCATCCTGTGCACTACATGAGGCAGGGGTCCTGCAGAGAAAAAAATAGTATGTGGTCACATAATTCGTGACTGTATCATAATGCATGCGCACAAGGGGGCTGAATTAAGGTTGGGGAGGCAACCTTAATTCTGACATTTTATAACTTTTGAGGCTTGACTTTGCAATCTTAATATTCTTGTTACATAGTTTTGCATGTAATTTCCCTAGGTTTTTAAAAAAGTAAACTGAGAAAACAATTCCATCATGTGGCACCTTATTGACATCCACATGGCTTATCAGCAGGTCTGGAACCTCTAGATCCACTGCACAGACTTCTGCCACTTGAGCTAATGGAGTAACTGAGAGCAAAGTAGGTTCTCATCCTTTGGGTGAATGAGCGCTGCAGGGGACTCAGACACACACTTTGTCAGTGGGTTTCACAGACATTTGCTGACAGCAGAGGTCTGGTGAGACTTGGGAATTGTGGGTTCCATGCCAAACTCCAGAGAGGGGGCTGTTGTAGTGGGCAGATTCTTCTTCTGCCCATTCCACACCCAAGATCGATCTCCTCTGTACGACCTCCTCTCCACCCCAGGCTCCTCATCACAATCCCATTGTCCTCATCTAACGAGTCCCAGCCTCCACTCCTGAGCCTTCTTGTCCCAGTCCCAAGCTCCTTACCCAGTAAATCCAACTTTCACCCCTCCAGACTCCCTGTTCCCCATCTCAGCCATACCCAGTTCTGCCTACATTCCCCCAGCGCCTTCTCTCCAGTCTCTTTACACAGCCAGTTACAGGCTCCCCTCATCCCCCTGCTGCCAGTCCCAGTCTCCCTCACCTTCCTGCCAGCCTCCAGTCTCAGGCTCAGTCTTTAAGGCCTCCTGCTCATCACAGGCCACAGAACCTCACCTATCTACTCCCATAACCTCTGGCTCAGTTATTGAAGTCCTCAGATCTTGATTTAAATACTTCAAGTTACAGAGAATCCACCATTTACTCTAGTTCAAACCAGCAAGTGACCCGTGCCCCATGCTTCAGAGGAAGGCGAAAAATGCCCAAGTTCTCTGCCAATCTGATCTAAGGGAAAATTTCTTCCCGACCCCAAATATGGTGATCAGTTTGACTCTGAGCATGTGGGTGAGACACCTGGAAAAGAATTCTCTATAGTAAATCAGAGCCCTCCCCATCTAGTGCTCCATTTCCAGCTGTTGGAGATATTTGCTAATAGCAGTCATGGATGGGCCATATGACACTGTAGGCAACCTCATCATACCATCCCCTCCACAAAATTATCAAGCTCAGTCTTAAAACAAGTTAGGTTATTTGTCCCCACTACTCCTCTTGGAAGACTGTTCCAGAACTTCATTCCTCTGATGGATAGAAACGTTTGTTTAATTTCAAACCTAAACTTTTTGATGGCCAGTTTATAACCATTTGTCCTTGTGCCAACACTGGCCCATAATTTAAATAACTCCTCTCCCCGCCCGGTGTTTATCCCTCTGATGTATTTATAGAAAGCAATCCTATCTCCCCCCTCAGTCTTCATTTTGTTAGACTAAACAAACCAAGCTCCTCTAGTCTCCTCTCGTAAGGTAGGTTCTCCATTCCTCAGATCATCCTACTAGCCCTTCTCTGCACCTGTTCCCAATCTATTCTTCCCTGCCACAGTCAAGATTTTCTCTTCTCTGCATTTGAATCAGGCAGCTTCCTCCTCCACGCTGCCTGGATGTCTGTCTACAGTGAGAGGTCACTGAAAGCACAGCCAGACAAGTTCCCTGCTCAATTCTAGTGCCCAGGTCCAACCTTGGTCTGCAACAGTCCAGAGCTACAATTATAAGGAAATTTCTGCTCAACCTTTGGCTGGAACATGCCGAGTGCAGAGGACATCTTTGGGGAACTTAGCTGAGACGCGCTAGCAAATCTCTACTCAACATGTGCAAATTGCAAGTTTTCAAAAGCTTGTAACTTGGCCAAATTTGGGTGGATTTTCACAGGGATAGCAAGAGGCACATCCCCATCCCGGCTGAATTTAAAGTCCCTGCTCCAAAACATAGGGTGCCAGAGCTTCTCAAAATTAAAAAAGGTCAACATTTTAACATGGATAAAACATATTTCCCTAGTAGCTTTCTAGGAAACTGCCCAACCATTTTGCCTGAAATTTTCTAAAGAAAAAGTCAGCCTGATCGAGACACCCAGCATAGAAAATTTCAGCCCAAACAGTTAAAGTTTGGCAAAGTTATAAGCTACTGAAAAAAAGATCTTTAAAAGGGAAGAGCTGGGCAATCATTATGCTGTAATACGCACACGTGACGAACCAGGCCAATACCAGTGCATTGCAATGCCAGGTTGACGACTTAATTCAGTGGCACTCAAACAGAACATTGACCTTAGGCATGAAGGCTCTCCAGGAAGGCTGGAAAGGGAAGGAGGGAGATTCTTGCCTTCCAGTTCCCACAAGAACACTCAAATCAAGAATATGAGAAAGCAGCATAATACTCTAACTGGAGGAATGGCACTGCATTAGCTGCTGCATATACTCGGCTACATCCTGCAAAAAAGCTCCTTGGGGGAGGAGGGGGGTTAGGAATGAGTCCAGACAAATTTATTTGCAGAATCTCACTCACAGATAAGACAGAAGGAATGAGTCTTAATGGCTCTGTCTCCCTACTCCGTTTCATAATCTGAAGATACACTTGGATTTCACACTGACCACACTCAGCAAGCAGAAGTATTCTCTTCATTTACATCAAAGTGGAATTTGACATAAAAAATAAACTTACCATGTGTTCACCACTGAGATCCTGAACTACTTTTATTTGTTCAAAGTCATAAGGTCCCTTGAAGCCATGTGCTGCTTTGAATTTAACTGGCCTTGTATATGGCATTCCTTCATCATCACTTGAAGAGGGATCATCCTGGTCAGTATGGAACACTAAGCAGAACACAACACAACTGTGTACATTAGATAGCATTAATCCCTACAATGTGCATTTCTCAATCATTTTTCTTGGAACAGAAGATTATTTTGGTTTTGAATTAACTGTGATTCTTTTAGTAATGAGTTCTGATGATCTTACAAACTGGACGAGGTTGTTACTGCATTAGCGTGTCTAAATCTAATCTGAAAGGAAGGACACTAATCTGCTTACACTGCTGAAGACCCCCTTGATCAGAGTACAGTAACTCCCCGCTTAACGCTGTAGTTATGTTCCTGAAAAACGCTATTTTAAGCGAAACCATGTTAAGCAAATCCAATTTCCCATAAGAATTAATGTAAAGAGTAGGGGGTTAGGTTCCAGGGAAATTTTTTTCCGCTACACAAAAGACTATATTTTATTTATTTTTATATATATATATATGTGTGTGTGCATATTATATATATATATATATATATATATATATATATATATATACACACACACACACACACACACACCCAGAGTATAAGTTTTAAACAAACAATTTAATTATGTACACAGCAATGATTGTGAAGCTTGGTTGAGGTGGTGGAGTCAGGGTGGAAAGAGGGAGGGATATTTCCCAGGGAATGTCTTACTGCTAAATGATGAACTAGCACTCGGCTGAGCCCTCAAGGGTTAACACGTTGTTGTTAATGTAGCCTCACACCCTACAAGGCAGCACGAATGGAGGAAGGAGACAGCATGGCAGTGGCAGCAAACATTCCCTGCGGAAACTGAATGTGATGCTGAACCCATGCTATCCCACTGTAGGGCACCACTCCCTCCACTTTCCAAAGTGGTGTGTGTGAGAGAGAGACAGACACGCATTGCTCCTTTAAGCACGCTGACCCCACTAAGTACAGTGCCTTTGTATCTAGATGAGCAAGTTGAGACAGCAGCTGCTGCCAGCAAGCTCCCTCCATCCTGAGCCCTGTCGTGTGTCCCCCCGCTCTGTGGAGATGGGGTACAGGAGCGGGGGACACCCTGACATTAGCACCCCTCTTCCCCCGCCCTCTGCACAGCAAGCAGGAGGCTCCCGGGAGCAGCTCCAAGGCAGGGGTCAGGAGTAGCACATGGTAGTGGGGGGAGGGACAGCTGAACTGCCCACAATTGATAGCCTCCTGGGCAGCTGCCACACAGGGAACTTGGGGGAGTTGATGGGGGGGGGCTGCTGGTTCCAAGCCCCCACCAGCTAGCTGCAACGGGCTGCTCATTCTGCAAGCAGTGAACAAAGCAGGCGGCTGCCAAACAACGTTATAAGGGAGCATTACACAACTTTAAACGAGCATGTTCCTTAATTGATCAGCAACGTAACAGCGTTAACTAGGACGACGTTCAGTGAGGAGTTACTGTAAGCTCATTAATTAGTTCATTGCATCGAAGGAAATGATCATGCCACAGCCTCTGTTAACCGGAGTAGAGATTCCCCCAGACACTTCAGTCAAAACACAGGCTTAGATTAAAATATTAAAACAAGTTTATTAACTAGAGAAAGCTATATTTTAAGTGATAATGGCATAAAAGGCAGAACTGGTTACAAAAGGAAATAAAATGATAAAATCGCAATTTAATTCCTAAACTTTACCCAGGCTACCATAAGCTGCAATACATTTCACAGGCTGGGACCACCCCTCCCACACTTCAATGCTTCTCTATCTTCCGAATGATCTTGCTTCCATGCGTCTGAAGTGGGGGAGAGGAGAGGTAAATGGGGAAGCTATTATCTCTTATTTTAACACCCTCCTCCTCTCCTTAAGGCACACCCCCCCTCCACCCCTGCTGAGGTGCAGACAATCACTCTTTGGTGTATGTGAGATTCGAGTAATCTTTCAGGTGAAGTGTCACTTTCTTGCTCACACCTTCTGTGTACCTGACTTTTGACAGGCATATTCAGAGACAACATGCAAGGCCTTTGTTTACAGTCCTTTTGTTATCTTTAAGGACCTAGTCTGTGGGTGTTCCCCAGACTCTCATGTTTCAGTACACTATAGCAAAATCTCATAACTGCATATACGATACACATTAATAGGATAACGATGCTCAGTAGCTCATGAGTTTTCAAATGATACCTCATAAGGCATGCTTTGTACAAAACAGATCAACCATATAAGTGGTGAGCATGGGCTACAGGGTGTCACACTAGGCACCACTACAGAGAGGACTTTCGTGAAGACCCTAGGTGCTGTTGCCAGCGCAAATGGGAGTACTCTCAACTGGTAATGCTCTTGTCTTATCATGAATCTGTGAAATCTTCTGTGGGACTGGTGAATACCCACATGAAAGCATGCATCTTTTATATCGAGGGCCAGGAACCATGTGTTCTCCCAGGAGGAAATTATTTCTGCCAGTATTACCATGAGAAATTTTGATTTGCGAATAGGATATTTAGTTGATGTAGATCGAGAATTAGTCTTCATCTTTTGTTTTCCTTGGGAACTATGAAATATAAAGAGTAGAACCCCTTCCCTTGATGTTGTGGTGGCACTTGTTCTATGGTCCCTTGCTGAAGGTTCACCTCCTGACGAAGGATCTCCTCATGAGAGTGATCCCTGAGAAGAGGCTGGGAAGGTGGTTTGTGGTGGTGGTGGTGGTGGGGGGGGTGAAATAAACTTGATTGGGTTGCTGGAGTGGATGACATCTAGTACCCACTTGTCTGTTGCTACTGCCCTCCAGTTGTGAGCAAAGTGGGTAAGACAGCCACCAAAAGATGGGGGGCAGTACGTCATGGCATCAAATATTGTTACGCAGTGCTTGAGCGATCCATCAAAAGAAATCCTTACATGGTAGGTGGGCATGGGCAGTGATCACAGAAGTGGAGGAAGCCACGTACCTGGGTCCCTGAACCCTGTCGCTTGAGTGGTAGTTCATAAGGGCACTGGTGATAAATGCTTGGTGGGAAGGAGGTCATGGCCTGTAGGTTTGCTTGAGGTGTTTCCTCTTTGGGACCAGGGTCTAGGAAAACCCTCCGCTCCCCCGTTATTTAGAGTTCTTAAGAGAATGTAGTGATTTGTTGGTCTTCTCATTGTAGAGATTAGACTCAAAGGGCAAGTCCTTGATGGTCTTCTGGACCTCTATGGGGGAATCCTGACAAGTGAAGCCACGATTCATGCCTCATGACTAGGCTGTGGAGATGGCTCTAGACACGGTATCAGCTGCTTTCACAGCTGCTTGGAGTGATGTTTTAGCCAACAACCTGCCTTCATCAATGAGGGCTTGGAGCTGAGCTCGATCTTCCTGAGGATGTTTCTCTCTGAATTCCAGAAATTCAGAATAATTTAGGAAACTGTACTTTGCTAACAGTGCTTGATAGTTGTGTGATCGAGTGTGCTCATCTGGAGCTTCGGATCCATCTGTTGAAAAGGTAGGCTCCTGTTCTACCAACTGTGCCAATGGGAGAATACTGTGACCTGTGGATGCAGTAGGGGAGGATCTTCTCCTTGAGATGGTTTCTTCTGGTGTTGAAAAGTCTCTAAGGAGAACCAGGCCCGACAGAAGAAGAGATTGTGGATAGGGCAGAGGGAAAATATCTTCGGGCGAGGTAAAGGTTTCAGTCCTACCTGGAGTTCCTGAGGTGGGAACTGACAGATACAGAGCCTCTAATGACCTGGTACTCTGAGGATCCCACTTGGAGTGTGCAAGAACTGTTGAATGGGGTCCAGCGTGACGCTCCTGGACAGGAGCAGTGAGTGCTGATCTTTTGGCTTGTGGGCCAGAGCCGGTATTGTCAGATCCTTCTTCAGTAGCACCTTTCCTTCTTGGGTAGGTTTAGGAGGACCTAAATTCCTTATGATCTGCACACAAAGACTCACCCAACTTGGGCTGGGATGGGGAGGGATGCTTTCTCTTAGAGGCAGATGAGGATGGGGATCTGTCCTTATGCCTGTGGTCATATTCCTTACTCTTGTGAGAGGGTTTCTTAGGCTTAACTGATTTGGCCTCTACACTGGGTTGATGCCGCTCACAGTTTGAGGCCACTTATAGATACTGAAAGCAGAGGAAGATCATAGCAGACACAGAATTCTGATTCAGGCCATGCGGTGGTAAGAAGGAACTGGAGTGGCATCGGTCTACGCCGCCCTTTATGCCCATGGCTTGGATCATGGGGAAACAAACTGTGCATGTGCAGATCAAAGAGCACTCCCTGCTACAAATTTCTAGTCTCGGGCACATGCACACCCAGGTGTGGAATACACATGGGGACCAGGACTAAATTAGTTATGTTTTTATTAAGTATATACATCGATTAAATGTCTTACAATCCCCTATATTTCCTGTACATCTATAGACTAGATCTTATGCTACATTTAAAATGGTTATTCAGCTCCCACCACCCTGCTGTTTGTACTGTGTAAGAAACAGTAACACCACAAGGGAAGCAAACAAAACCATCCCTGAAGTATTCATCTGTCACGTATACAGAGAACTGCAGGACAGACCTGTCTCGAGAACCCGCATTCTGTCGAAGCTATTTGGTGGGAGCATAATTCATTTTTAATTTTCCCCTCAAAGGAAGATCTCAAATTCCCTTATACAGCTGGCTTTTGTCCCAAGGGATACACAACAAGATTCGGCTCTATTAGATAATGATTCTATTTCACTGACCTTCATCTCGAACACTTTTAACTTTATTTACAGCACGTTCACCGTATTCTTCAGCAAGATGCTTTGCCCTCTTTACTGATTTGCCCAAGAACTTTTTCAGCTGAGTCCTTAAAAAGCAAGAATATTTTTTCACCACCCATGTCATGCAAAGAAAACCAATCACATAGTATTTGCCATCTGTGACCCAAAACCACTTTGGGTTTGAAATAAAAAGTGTTATTTCTTTCCATTTGTATTTTTACATCTTAATATAAGAACGGCCATACTAGGTCAGACCAATGGCCCATCTAGCCCAGTATCCTGTCTTCCAACAGTGGCTGGTGCCCGATGCTTCAAAGGGAATGAACAGAACAGGGCAATTATCTAGTGATCCATCCTCTGTTGTCCAGTCCCAGCTTCTGGCAGTCAGAAACTTAGGCACACCCCAAGCATGGGGTTGCATCCCTGACCATCTTGGCTGACAGCCACTGATGGACCTATCCTCCATGAATTTACCTAATTATTTTTTGAACCCAGTTATACTTTTGACCTTCACAACATCCCCTGGCAATGAGTAACAGAAGTTTTCTGTGTGTTGTGTGAAGTAGTACTTCCTTCTGTTTGTTTTAAATCTGTTGGTTCAAGCTTTTTTGCTTGTAAGCATCAGTAATTTAATTAGGGTAAAATATAGCTGCCTGTTTTTAATATATAGTAGTAGGCATAACTTATTTCAGATCCTTGTTCTGAAATCGTTCTTAAACACAAAGGGGAGACATGTTGTGACCAGAGTGCAGATCGTTACATAAAAACAAAACATTTGTACTTCTAAAGATACTGGTAGTTTACATAAAACATATTAAAACAAGAGTCCTAAAGTCTTACGTTTTTTGTTTTAATCTTCCTCCATCAGAATCAGTTTGCTGTGTCTGCATTTTGTCTTCATCGTCAGATTGTGCCGCATCATTGCTGTGAAATATACAATGTTTTATGCAAAATACCATTATCAGCTCTTAACACAAATTAAAGTGTTAGCATCATTCTATTAAGCATTAAACCATATCTTCTGATTCCTACTTATAGCACACATCTTGATAGCTCTTGATTTAGGAGCCCGTTAGTAAGTTCAACATCCTCCATTAACGTTCAGCATCACATTCAGCAAGCAATAGTTTTAGTCAGCAGATACAATGCATTAGGTACCTTGATTAAGGCAAACTGCATACACATCTTCCAGAGCAATCAACTCAAGCTACATGTTATCTATCACCTTCTGTACATTCAAGTATCCTGAAAGGGCACATTTTTCAAAACACAGACAAGAAAGAATGTCTGAAGCAGACTAAATACATGAATTGGCTAACAAATTATTTGTATGTATAACAACTTTTTATTGTTTCATAACATGTTATGGATACTTCTGTTCCATTATGCTACTTCATTTCCAATTGTAAATATTAAGCAAATATGTATCTAAGAAAACCAATACTGAAGGAAGAAAATGCAAAGCAAAACTTTGCACACAGAAGTTTATTTATGTGGCTGTCTGAACATTATTTTGTCCAATGCTATACGTATTTATAAACAGTACAAATGTTCAAATTCCTCTCTGACATTTATGCTAAGAGCTTAGAGATCTCTGCATTAAAATATGACTTAGGCCTGGTCCACACTACCCCCCCACTTCGGACTAAGGTACGCAAATTCAGCTACGTTAATAACGTAGCTGAATTCAAAGTACCTTAGTCCGAACTTACCGCGGGTCCAGACGCGGCAGGAAGGCTCCCCCGTCGATGCCGCATACTCCTCTCGCCGAGCTGGAGTACCGGCGTCGACGGCGAGCACTTCCGGGATCGATCCCAGAACATCCATTGCCTGCCGCCGGACCCTCCGGTAAGTGTAGACGTACCATTACTTATCAGTATCTGTGATAGTCTACCATAAGGTCAATTGACAAAAATCTCCAAACTTATTCAAGAACTCAAAAGAGAAATTATACACCTGCTTAAATAGGATGGAGACTGTAAAATACTCAACTGTAATGGTGGCCGTAGATGTTCGAGGCATGAATTACCTCTTAATAATTATTCTCCCATAAATTTATTTTAACTACTTCTTAGGCACCCATTATTGTGATACAATAAAATGCATTCAGTTCAGGTCAGAAGTGACACATTACGCATATTTACTGCTGTTTGGTTTGGAGTTAGGGCTGATTTTCAGAGATGCTGAACACGTGCAGATCCAGTCAGAGATTTATTGTCCAATAGTCAGTTATCCTAAAAATACAGTATTTCAATAGATATCCTCGGTTACCTAATTAAATAAGCTAGTGTCAGAGAGAACCAGGTAACAGCATTCAAATTATACACATCACAAACAGATGGATGGGTTGAAACATACTTCCTTGCTTCCGTTAAAAAAGGCTTTAAACAAAATAATGAGTACAGAAACAAAGCAGAAATATTAGAGCAAGGGTCTACAGCAATATATCACAAGCTACCAGAGATGAATAGCTAAAAACCATTTTCACTCATACCTGACATATTCCTTAGTTCTCCTCATGATATGCAACGTCAGGGGGTTAATGCCTGTTGGCAATTTTTCTTCTGCCAAGCTCAATGGTATTTCTTCACCTGTATCAAGGTTCTTTATCATTACACTCGCTAGAATTTCCTGCAGTAAAGAAAATATGAAGAATCTGACATTAATGAGGCTTCCTTAAGTCCTGAGACTTAAAACAATGATTTTAGAGGATTCTAAAGAAAAAAAAGACACCTTATATACTGGAATATTTTGTATTTGTTTTTAGTGAGAAATTCTGCAGTACACTCTATGCCTTACAATACTGCATTATAGGAACCATTTTTTCATAAATTGTCTTGATTTAGACATGTAGAATGCCCATGATGCATTTTTAAAAAAGGACACAACTAACTGGATTATACAGGTAGAGTTACACATTTTAGATGTGTGAAGAGAAACATTCTCTGACCTCTGCAGAACACAGACCTAACTTGTCTTCTGTTTTACAACATGCAAACTCAACTATCTTCAATTTCTGAATCGATATTTGGTAACTGATACTGCCCTATTTAATAGCCAACTGTACCACTATACAATTAGAAAACTGGATAAGGGAGCATATTGGATAAGATGCAGATTCCAAAATTCTGAAATCCTTCTCTTCAAAAACTTTACTTTAGGTTTATGTCCAAATGGAAAAGAGAGAGGATCATATTATCTGCCTACTGCCAACCTCTATTCACCAGGGGGCACTGTGGGCTGGAACAGTTGAGTCCTAGTCAGGGAAAGACAGACAGCTTTTGAAAGGCAGTTTAACCTACTGATGTCCTAGACATGGTTTGCCATCTCATGATAGCAATGATTAAATCCTGGGTTGGCTTATTCATGCCACCATTCATTTTTTTAGTTTATTAATAAGCCATCTGTTTCCTAATGACACTAGGAAGATGTTCATTTGATATGAAGAAAGGTTTTCCTCCATCCTTTTTAGATGCATGACAAGTTAAACTTGCTGAAATTCCCACTCATGAGCTACTTAGTTTGAGAATGGAGTGGGGGGAAAGCAATCCAAGAAAGAATAATTTTAAAGACAGGTCCCCTATCGCTATTAGCCAGGATGGTCAGGGATCCAACCCCATGATCTGGGTATCCCTAACCCTTGACTACCAGAAGCTGGGACTGGACAACAGGATGGATCTCTCAATATATTGCCCTATTCTATTCATTCCCTCAGAAGCATCAGACACCGGCCACTGTCAGAAGACAGGATACTGGGCTAGGTGGACCATTGATCTGACCCAATATGGACATTCTTATGCTCTTATGAACGGAATCGAAAATTTTGCTGAAATAACTAGTACAAATTTAAGGTATGGAATGAAGCAAGAGATACATAAGGGAAAAGCGTGAAGAAAACACAAAGCCAACAGTGTTATTCCAACAACAAGACAGCTAGTACCTATTTATGAGGGGAGGGAATCCTATAATGTCAGAATGGACAAGAATACACACAAGAATACAAGTCATAAGTAAGGCTAAGATTGTGTCATGGTTATTTTTAAGCAAAAGTCACAGACAGGTCACAGGCAATAAACAAAAATTCACGGAAGCCGTGACCTGTCCGTGACTTTTGCTACTGCAGCTCCATGGTTTCTCCTGCCACCGTGGTGGCTGGGAACTGCAAGGTACTCTTCCCCTCCCCACCTCCACCCCAGGAAGCTGTCCCCTTGAGGAGGGCCCCCGCATTGCTGGAACCCTGCAGGGAGACCCTGAGGAGGTTGTTGCCTGTGGCTGGAAACCTGAAGGCGAACCCTGAGGAGGCTTTTGGCTGTTGCTGGAACCCTGCCGGGGCCCCTCTGGCTGCCAGCTCCTGTCCCGCAGCCCCAGGGGCTGAAGCAGAAAATGTCACAGAGGTCTTTGGAAGACATGGATTCCGTGACATAAACATACCCTTAGTCATAAGTATAACAGAAAATATTCTATCTTCTAATAAAATATGCAGCCAAACACTCTTGAAATTCCAGTACGCTCAGAAGCATTTAAACACGTTGTGAGCATTCACAGCCTTGATTCACTTGAAACTCCTAACTTGTGAAGAAAAATTGTGTTGCTCTTCACCATTCCCCACCGTGCCATCCTTTTCCCCATCTCATTATATCATGGTTCAACAGTGCACGAGCAGGGGTGATGAAACATGACTATTCTAACCCACCTCTCAAACTGCAAAGAAAAAGCATACACAAGAAAAAACTGGGTAGAAGTCCTAGTAATACCTCATCTGTGAGTTCTCTTCCAGAGTTAGATCTGGGTCTTTGTGGTCCAAGCAATTCATTTGGTATGGTTTGTCCATCAGCTGCTTTTCCATTTTCCTGCAGTTGTGGGTGTGCATAGATATATATATATTAATATATGTATTTACTTAAAACATTCTTTAAGTACATTAGTTTCACTATAATTCCAGAAGTACAAATTGGCAATTACATTACACTAGATTCCCAGAAAAATAGAGATATTAACCATTTTCCAATTGAAAAATGTACATTTAATGTTTATAAATAAAGTATTCTGAAATTAAACTCTGAATGAATAGCTATACAGATGGACTACCAAATACACAATACTTTAAACCTCTAGGCCTGATATTTGCAAGTGCTGAGCACCTGCAGCTCCAACTGACTTCTATTAAAGAGTTGTGAACGCTGAGCACTTGTGAAAGATTGGGTCCCAAGATCTAATAGCTTCCCTTGCCTTGATCCCAACCAAGGGTGATTGTGCTTATATTTAAGTGACTTTCCGATTATCTCATTTTCTCTTGCTACGTCCTGTGGTGAAAGTTCAGAGTCAAACAAATCCCTGGGCAACTTTACTGGCTATAATGGAGTTAACCCTAAGGTGAATTTGGCCACAATAATTTCAGCTGCAAGTTTGTCAAAATCTACTGTACAATCAAACAAAAGGTGGACTGGGAGATAGAAAAATATTATTCAGTCAAAAAAAACCTTCATTGGCAAGAGACGTACTAAAAAATACTGACAAAGTAAATGTCTTTTCTATTGTAACAGGCTCTCCCCCTGACTAGTTGGGATGCAGGTAGGTGGGGTTAGAGAGAACCTGGAGAAGGAAGGGAAAGCATCTAAGTGCGCTGCTACTTGTAGTCAGCTCTAGGAGCCAGGCACTGGTGTGAGGCTCCATCTGCATTAAAGGACTTTCAAGAATTAAAAACAACATGCTGTCACTATTTTCATTCTCCTTTTGCTGCACTGTATTTTATGCAATATTAGCTACACATACGTACACCTTTGATTTCTCCAAGTTTGTTATGATGTGAAAGTGCCTATTTAAATGAACCCATTCGGTACGATTTCTAAATACTTTATTCGGGTCGGCCAAAGATGTTACTTTATTTGTACACTCTTTGAGGCAAGGACTATCTTTTCATTTTGTCTGTGTGTACACATATGTAGTGCCTAGCACAATGGGGCCCGGATACATGAATGTGATTCCAGATAGCCACAATGCAGAATAATATAATAGTTCACTAACCTGTGCAGTAACTATTTTATCTCCACTGGTTGCGCTTGCCAGATCCAAAGAAGGCTGAGAATCTTTGACCATGCAGTCTGTCACTGTATTCAAAGCAAAGAGAACACCAGTTGTTAAATTCTCTCTAGGAACTATAAAGCAACTGCAGGTTAGAAAAAGGTGCACCATGATATTATTATATGCCCTAGAATTTTTTGTATTTAATTACAATACCAAACAGAGATCATTTAGTCAAAGTTACATTAATAAACCACATTTTTCAAACTGAAATAAATATCAAACACTATTAGTAATCTGTATTGCCAATTAGATTTCTTATGCACACAAATCCAGCACCAGTTAAGGGGATCATTTAAGCCTGAAAATAAGTTTTGCTACTAACCTCTACTCCATTCAGCAAGTGTTTATGTTACTGGCTTTTTCCCCCCAGGGCCTGAGCAGCACTTGTTTTTTGTTTACTTCTGTCTATTTATTAGCATGGAGATATAGATTATACATGCTTCAGCTGCAATGTGCACAGCTCTGGGAAGCCTGCCGTGTACACAAGGCTGCTGAATACACTATTCACTGTTCTGTTCCTTGTACAAGACTTGGTTAGGCAACTATTTCTACTGAGCAGGACAGGCAGCTCAGCCAGGCAGTGCAGATACTGTACTTTGGTGAAACAATAATATAGGAGCTTCTTTAAACATAGAATCCTAGGACTGGAAGGGACCTCGAGAGGTCATTTAATCCAGACCCTTGCACTCATGGCAGGCCTGAGTAGTATCTAGACCATGCCTGACAGGTGTTTGTCTAACCTGCTCTTAAAAATCTCCCATGACAAAATCTTCCTGGGCAATTTATTCCTTGACAGTTAGGAAATTTTTCCTCATGTCCAACCTAAACTGCCATTGCTACAATGTAAGCCCGTTGCTTCTTGTCCTATTCTCAGAGGTAAAAGAGAACAATTTTCTCTCCCTTTTCCTTGTAGCAACCTTTTATGTACTTGAAAACTTATGTCCCCGCCCCCCCCCGGTCTCCAGACTAAACAAACCCAATTTTTTCAATCTTCTCTCATAGGTCATGTTTTCTAGACCTTTAATCATTTTTGTTGCTCTTCTCTGGACTTTCTCCAATTTGTCCAAATCTTTCCTGAAATGTGGCACCCAGAACTGGACACAATACACCAGTTGAGGCCTAATCAGCATAGAGCAGAGCAGAAGAATTACTTCTTGTGTCTTGCTTACAACACTCCTGCTAATACATCCCAGAATGATGTTTGCTTTTTTTGCAACAGTGTTACACTGTTGACTCGTATTTAGCTTGTGGTCCACTCTGACCCCCAGATCCCTTTCCTTCCTAGGTAGTCATTTCCCATTTTGTATGTGTGCAACTGATTGTTCCTTCCCAAGTGGAGTACTTTGCATTTTTCCTTATTGAATTAATCCTATTTACTTCAGGTCATTTCTCCAGATAACTTTGAATTTTAATCCTATCCTCCAAAGCACTTGCAACCCCTCCCAGCTTGGTATCATCCGCAAACTTCATAAGTGTACTCTCTATGCCATTATCTAAATCACTGAAGAAGATATTAAACAGAACCAGACCCAGAACTGATACCTTATAGTAGCTCCAACTAGGTTGTATTTCCCTAGTTTCTTTATGGGAAGGCCATGCGAGACTGTCTGAAACTTTACTAAAGTCAAGATATACCATATCTACTGTTTCCCGGATATCCACAAGGCTTGTTACCCTATCAAAGAAGCTACCAGGTTGGTTTGACAAATCCATGCTGTTACTTATCACCTTATAATCTTCTAAGTGTTTGTGAATTGATTGCTCCATTATCTTTCTGGGTACGGAAGTTAAGCTGACTGGTCTGTAATTTCCCCTGGGTTGTCCTTATTTTCCTTTTTATAGATTGGCACTATATTTGCCCTTCTCCAGTCCTCTGGAATCTCTCCCATCTTCCATGACTTTTCAAAGATAATCGCTAATGGCTCAGATATCTCCTCAGTCAGCTCCTTGAGTATACGAGGATGTATTTCATCAGGCCCTGGTGACTTGCAGACACCTAAGTAACTTTTAATTTGTTCTTTCCCTATGTGGGCCGCCGATCCTACCTCATTTTCACTGGCATTCACTAAGTTAAACATCCAATCACTAACCTTTTTGGTGAAGACAAACAAAAAACTCATCTTGCACTTCTGCAATTTCCACATTTTCTGCTGTTTTACCCCCCTCATTGAGTAACGGGCCAACGCTGTCCTGGGACTTCCTCTAGCTTCTAATGTATTTGTAGAATATTTTCTTGTTACCGTTTATGTCTCTAGTTAATTTAATCTCGTGTTATTTCCACTTTTTGCAAGACTCTTTTTTTGAGTTTCAGATCATTGAAGATCTCCTGGTTAAGCCAGGGTGATCTCTTGCCATACTTCCTATCTTTCCTACACAGTGGGATAGTTTGCTCTTACTGTGACCTTAATAATGTCTCTTTGAAAAACTGCCCACTCTCTTGAACTGTTTTTCCCCCATAGTAATCTCTGAAACTAAATATTTATTATAGAATATTTTACAGGTCATTTATAATTTTAGAATCAGCAGGAACTGAAATAATCTGTAATGATATAAAATGATATAGTTACAATATGACACCGCTAACTCCTTCTCTTCATCATCCAGTGGTTAAAAAGCACCCAAAAATTTATTTAAGCTGACTTTTGGCATACTGAAACTACACAATTTCTCTATTTGCTGGAGCAAAGGTTAATTTTCCTCCTAGTGGAATGTTTCATCAAAGAGTTTCATTAGGGATGTGCCCTGCTTAAAAACCAAATCCTCAGACAATACATATGGGGAAAATCCATCACTGGAAAACTGAAATTTATGCGTGTACTATGCTGCGTTTTACCTTTCACCACAAGAGTTCTATCTTGCTCAAAATATATTTTATAGCCTATCAAACTTGCCATTTTCTGTCCTACACTATTCTCAACATAAAAGACAGCCCTCTCCTATGCAGAAATAGTTGACAGAGTGCCAGAAGATCAAGCTTCTTTTGGTTCTGACTAAAAATTATTTTTGACAGTTATTGCATCAGAAATTTAGTACTGAAGGTTTAATTTGATTTTTGTGAACTGATTACTGTTTCTAATAAGCTGTCCTCACTGTTGCTGGGCAATTCTCTGGGACAGTATATAATTACTTAGTATAAAGTGGCATAGTGCTAGCTTCAGGACTGCGTATCATGTTTATTTATGACACTCCAATACAAATGCACACCCAACCATCATTAGTAGAAGGTAGTAAGATACCTACAGTATAGGCAACAATAATAACTAAAAGTCATGTGTACAGATTTTTAAGAAGTTCAATATGAATACCAAAGAAAGACTCTACTTCTAAAGATCTAGCCAAAACCATAACTGAGTCCCACATCTAATCTGTGGCTTTCTAGTCACTATTTTTTAAAAAACATTTAGTCTCCTGTTGCTGTGCAGATGAGACATAAGCAGGGAAAAGATAAAGGAACAGTGAAACTGATCACAAAATGGTGCAAACACAGAAAATAAAGAAATTAGAGAAAATATTTCCATTACTTTCTCTTGCTCTGTTGTTTTAGGTGTTCTGAATAAAAAAAGTGGGTGAAAAATTCTGGCAGAAGTATGGAGTGAGAGTTTCAAAAGAAAATATGAGAGTTAACAGCCCAAATCCTGTTGACTTTGAAAGGGCCTTGGGCTCCTAACTCACCTAGATATCTGAAAATCTCATGTGATTGTTCAGTTGATTGCATCTCTTTAATTCAAGGATCGCTAGCCAAAAGAAAATCAAGAGGCTCAGTAATTTCTGAAACGCAGAAAAATGGCAACTGTCTATTGATAGAAAGTTGGTGCACTAATCTGGACAGAATACCTTAGGGCAAAGCATATACTTACCTTCTAAACCAGATAATTTTTGCACCTCGAACTCCAATTCACTCTTTTTCTTCCGTGGTGGTGGAGCGGGTCGTGCAGGTGGTGGTGGTCTAGGAGGAGGAACATTTGCTGGAGGCGGTGGGCGTGCCGGAAGAGATTTCTTAGTGCTAGCAACTATATCGGGTTCTACACTAAGTTGCCTTGGGGGTTTGGCTGGAGGCATTTCTTCTGTTGTAAGATCTTTGGTAGGTAAGAAATCAGAAGTTACCCGTTCTAAAATAACTGTCTGTTTCACTTCTATTTCCTCATTTTTAGAGGTTTCTTTTGGCGAGTAAGTTTCTGTGATTTTAAGCTCTTCAGCTGCATTTATTATTTCTGCTAGTTTATTAGTGGTTTCACCTTCTTGATGCTCAACGGCATGGTCAGAAGGCAAAAAACCCCCTCTGGATTCCACTTCTGCCTCCTTACATGTACTCTGAGTCACAGGTTCTTGAGTATCTTCTTGTAATGCTGATTCTGTAGCTAGTAGCTCAGGAATATCACTAAGGATATCTGCTCCAGGAATCCAAGTATTTGTGTCTGAAGTTTGATCAGTTAGTTCTTTTCCCTGGGAAGCCAAAGGATCATCTTCTAGCTGTTGTACCTTTTGGCTTTCTTCTAGAATACTGTCAATAATCTACAAAAACCCAAAACATAGGTTTGCCAAGACATACAAATATAGGAAGGCAGCGTTCTTAGAGCACACTTGTCAGGCAGTCCATGCCACAGCATAGGATAAGTCTCAGCTTCTAAGGAAAAGTCACCTCACTTTTATAATGAAAACGAGGACACAACCAGTAAATATTACCCTCCAGCATGTTTTAAACAAAATTATGGGGGCTAGAAGATAAGTACAGAAATACGCCCACTTGAGTGGTAATGGGGGCAAGTGACTTCAGAAAACGTAGACTGCATTTTAGTGTAGTTTATATTTTTTAAAAGATAAGGTAACAAAACACAAAAATCAAATCTGATTACAGTATAATAAATAGGGGGAGTGAGGGATAATAAATGTCAAAAAAAAAGTAAACTAGCCAAATGATTTAGTGGCCACAAATCCTGATTTTTTATTTTGAACATATTTAGCTTGATTTTCCCCACACTGAACAGCATTTGGGCTGTTTACAATAACTATTTCTAAAAACTTTGTATTAAGATAATTTAAAAACTTATTGATTCCAATTTCAATATATTGCTAGAATTAAACATTAATATTAAAATATTTTAATTCAGCGAAGAAAATTTTCAATCTAAATTTAGACATTTTTATATACTGCTAAACAGATGTTTAACCAACCTCTTTAGAGTCATCTTGTTTTACTTCCTGTATCAGGGCCTCATTTGCAACTCTGTGTATATTGCTGTCTGTTTCCTGTAAAAACAACCATTAATAATAAGTAAGGAAAGGAATAAGAAATTCTTTGCTAAGCTAAGGTAACTAAGCAAAGATACAAATTAAGTGGCAAAACAGCAAAATATCCCAAGGGGCAAACATTCTGCTATCTATGAAGACTGGTTTGATTGCTGTCATATTGAGAAGCTTAAGCAGTAGTTCACAGAGCAAACTGGAAAAGATGTCACACTGGGGTAATCATAGAAATAGACAACATACTTTTTTATTTCTCAGTGTAGTGTAACTCAATTTCAGTACTTTTCTATTCTCTTGCTATTTTAGGAGTGCTTGGTAAGGTCTCTGCCTATCACAAGATAACCTCCTTCCATCTAAATGATCCTATACAGAAATTAGAATCTCATGCTTATGAAACCCAGTGTTTTCCCATTGAAATCTCACAAAAACCAATATTCTGACTTCATTGCTAAAATGACCAAATTGAAGGTAATGTTGAGTTATGAGAAACAAATGCAAGCATATTTTTTAATCTGCAACAAATGAAAATTAGGAAAAATTAAACATTTATAAGAGAGAAAGTAGGTAAGGTAATATCTTTTACTAGACCAACTTCTGTTGGTGGAGGGTACAAGCTTTTGAACCACACATGGTTGTTCTTCAGGTCTAGGAAAAGAAATCAGAGTGGGACAGACAGTAAGCATAAGGAGGTAACATATTGCAGATCCCTTGAGATGTGTGGGCAATAAGATTGTTATGCAAAAGGGGTTTGAAGTGGACCATTAAGGGTATGTCTACACTACCCACCAGATCGGCGGATAGTGATCAATCTATCGGGAATCAATGTATCGCGTCTAGTGTAGACGCGACAAATCGATCCCCGATCACTCTGCCGTCAACTCCTGTACTTCACCGCGGCAAGAGGCGGAAGCGGAGTCAACGGGGGAGCAGCGGCAGTCAACCCCGCGCCATGAGGACGCGAGGCAAGTCGTCCTTAGATACTTCGACTTCAGCTACGCTATTCTTGTAGCTGAAGTTGCGTATCTTAGGTCGATTCCCCCCCCAGTGTAGACCAGGCCTGAGGGTTAGCAGGCAGGTGTGTGTTACAGATTGTTGGAATGAGCCATGAAACCAGTGTCCCTGTTAGGTCCATGGTTTTTACTGTCTACCAGCATTAAGAATTTAAGCTCCCAGGCTTGCTTTTGAAAGTGTTGTGCAGGTGTCAGAATGAGGAAGGAGAGGTCAGATATGAAGTGATTGCTTTGTGAAGTGTTCACTGATGGATGAGATGGCATTTTTGTCTTATTTTTCTGAGAGTTCATTTAGAGTGCAGTGATGGTCTAGTTTCACCCATAGTTGTTACTGGGGCATCTGATGCACCAGATGAGGTACTCTACGTGTTGCGACAGGCCACGTATAGGATCCATAAATCTTGAAAGGTGCGTTGTGGGGGGTATTCATCATCACAGGGGTGGAGAATGTCCGTAGGTTTTGTAGCCATTGTTCTGGTAGGCTCTGGTGCCATTTTTGATTTGGTGTGTCCTGGTCCGTGGGGAGCTAACTAATGTTTGGGAGTTGTCTGAAAGCCAGAGGAAGGGGCTCAGGAAAGATTTATTTCTGTAATATAATATAACATATGGAGATATACCTATCTCATAGAACTGGAAGGTACCCTGAAAGGCCATTGAGTCCAGCCCTCTGCCTTCACTAGCAGACCAAGTACTGATTTTGCCCCAGATTCCTAAGTGGTCCCCTCAAGGATTGAACTCACAACCCTGGGTTTAGCAGGTCAATGCTCAAACCACTGAGCTATCCTCCCCCCTTCAGGATATGGTCCCTATAAAATATGGATTGTAATTGTTTGATGATGATACTCCGTATGGGCTCCAGTGTGGGGTGGTAGGTGACAACTAGGGGTGAGCGGTCATTGGCTTCCCCCTTCCCACATACTGAAATAGGTTCTCCCAGGGTCTTTGGGTGGCCCTTTCCATTATGCAATCTACTTCTCTGGTAGACTATCCTCGCTTGATGAAGGCAGTTTTAAGTGTGTTTAGGTATGTGTATCCCCGACTCTTTCTCTGGCGCAAATTCAGTGGTAGCTGAGTGCCTGGCTGTAGATAACAGATTTTTTGGTGTGTCTAAGGTGGTTGCTGGATCTGTGAAGGTAAGTTTGGTGATACATGGGTTTCTTGTATACAATCATTTATAGAATTGGTTCAATAAGAGACACTACCTTACCGCCTTGTGTTTCTCATATCCTGGGATCAACACAGCTACATTTATAGTAGTTTACGTAAAGTTTGTCTTGATTATGCAAAACTAGTTCAGTACAAGTGATCTTTAGGTACTTGCAGTATTTTCACATTTTTAAAGCCTAGTACTACCATCACCCACAATAGCAAGTCAAATGTGATTAGTAGTTGCCAGGTTAAATCAGGATAGTCACATTTGGCAATCACAAATAAGTCTTTGAGCTCTTGAAAATTCACAACCTTGTATTCTGTCCTAACTATAACTGCTTAACACCTGGCATAGCAATACTAGTTAATACAACTAAATACAAAGATATGTTCAATCAGATGTTTTTGGAATCTAATGAATCTGCAGTACAGTATATTAAACCCATTTCATTATGTGGTTTAATGAACACAAACAAGAAAATACTTAAGCAATTGTTTACCATTCCTCAGACAGACAAAACTGCTCCACCCTAAAATGAAAGTCATTAAGTGTGATCCTTATGGGATATTTGCTTGTTACAAAAATAAGAAATGTTGTGGTTAGAAAATACTTTCACATCCAGGGCAGTTTGCATCTTGTACCATTCATTTGAATAGTATTTCCACTGATTATATTTTAACTTTATGAACAAATCTTAAACATACAATGCAACCCTTAGAGCACGTTGTTTCACCCCCAGTCACACTTAGCCAAGAAAGTACAATGTAGCATAAATTTTAGCAAGTTTACATAGCAGCAGCTCCAGGAAAACAGTGACACAATGAAGTTTTATATTAAGTGTATTAAATACACTAACACCTAAAGCAAATGTTTGGAACCCAATTCTAAAGCATTAGCCATTTATTTAGCTCAAGTAACTAAACTTAATTTTGAACATTTTAGAGATTGGTTAAAGACTACAATTGCATGTTAAAAGTGTGGACTTCTCATACAATGACCAAAAAAAAAAAAGAAATGTACAAAAGAAAAAAGTATTTCTTTAATTGAAATATGCTATTTGATTTATAGTTATGACCCATTACTTCTTGAACAGCATTTCTAAATAGTTACTGGCTGTACTGGTATGACATTCTGTGCAGTATTTTCAGGAGACCACCACCATTTGTTCAAGTTTAACCCAGGGACCAAAAATGAGCATTTTTCAGGAACAGAAAAAAGTTATACTGGAAAATTGATGTTACTAATCAGTGGAAGTGCTCCTTACACATCTGCTATTGCAATTTACTTATTAGGAATTCACTTTCTCCTCCTCAACACTGCTAAGGGGACAAAAAAGCTAGTTTTCATTTCAGCTGACAGAATATTGATCATATGCTGACCCGTAAGCTTTTAGACACTCTGCAACTCACATACTATATGGCTTACGATGATGTGGAGAAAAGAGAGTGCACTTAGAGCCCAAACCCACAGGCAAAGGCCAGTATTAGCTATTCTTACACAGAAGAGATAAATCCTGGTGCATAACTGGCTGAGAAGAGTAATCTGATAAGCCATTATTTTAACCTGTGATGAGGTAAAACCAATGCAAGAGCAATATAAAATGAATGCACTTTGAGTCTCTGAACTCGGATGCAGCCAACGCTATTCTACACCTCTGGGGTGATGATAGCGCAAATCAGGAAGCAGTGATTTTCATGTGAGTTGAACCGTGCTCCCTCACACCCCCATCCAGACCTCTTATTTCATTAAGTATAAATTTGCAAGCAGATTTGGTCTATTTTGGTCTATTTTTTCTAGATCTTTTAGTAACACACCTTTTAACTGTACTAGGTTATCCGGCACTTTACCAACTGGAAAATTCTAGAAACCGGCATTTCTGATACCTCCCAACACAAATCTTCAATCTAGTAACTAGGACCGATGCTGAAGCTAACCGGAATTGATGCCGAAGCTATTCGGGACTCGAGTATTTCCGAGAGCAGTCAGACTACGCTCGATTTAGCCAAGAAGAGCCAAAGGCTGTTCTGTTTGTATCTGCCATTGTGATTGGTCGGTTTATTACTCGGTGCATTGTCCTGTGTTTATCATAAGATATCAATGCCACACTACCATTATGGCATCCAAAATACCAGTGAAAAGCAAAGGAGAGAAGTGTAAGAGACTTGTATTGATATTAAAACAGAAAATAGATATTTGTACATGTCTTGTAAAGGGCGAGAATAGGAATGTTTATTCATTTTATTGTATTCTAATTCTTTGAAAATTGGTAACCCATTGGTAAGTATAACTCTTAGTTAACTGGAGTTTTTGACTAACCAGCACCCCCCATTCCTCCAACATGCCGGATAACAAAGCTTTTACTGTAATATCAAGTTTGTCAAAAAATTGTAATATCAGACCAAATTTTAACTGTTGAATGGGATCCAGTTTAGTCTACAATTAAACCCCTTAACTAATCTCAGTTAAAAATCAGAAGTCAACATGTTTATGGCCTGAGAAGGAACAGGGAGAATTGTCTATAATACACTCCAACAATTAGAACTGAAAAGTTAGAAAATAAGGGCAAGTTCTTGAAAAGTAGGAGCCTGATTTCCAGCACCCAAATCCATATTCAGGCATCTAAATCAGTAGCCTGATTTTTAACCAAGCAGAGCACCCAGCAGTTATCAGTGACTTCAGTGGAACTCAGCTGTCTTTTGAAAGCCAAGTTTAGGCACACTTTTTTTTAAGTGTTGGCCCAGAAATGTACATTAGTATATAGTAGAGAAGCACCTGCAGTTATTCTATCAGAGAACTAATTAATGAGCAAAATTACTCAACAGGAGAGTATATAGGCACTTTCCCCATAACAGAAATACTTGTATATTTTAATGTACTTTTTCTAATTACTCTTAGTGACATGACATCATATAATAAACTCCTACAACATTTGCCTTCGACGGCACACTGACAAGGTGACAAGAAGCAAACACACTTTGACACAAATACATCCCACTATAGTCCGTGCCTCAACAAGCTTGCTATATTAATTTCCACTTTTGTTGACATTAACACAGTAGACTTTGGACTTGTGAAAGATCCCAAACTCCTTCAGCTGTACGGTTAGTCACAAGTTTAATGAACTGATAATGGTACCAAGCGGTGAAGCTGATAGTGTGTTTTTATACAAGGCTGATTTTTGAAGGTCAAGTGATTTAGGAAGTTGCTCCTTAATGAAAAATGAAAATTAGTAACATGGTGAGGACCCCATAAGCAACAAACAGTAGTGCCCAGCCACTGAATATACACCTCTACCCCGATATAACGTGACCCGATATAACACAAATTAGGCTATAACGTGGTAAAGCAGCACTCCAGGGGGGTGGGGCTGCGCACTCTGGCGGATCAAAGCAAGTTCGATATAACGCGGTTTCACCTATAATGCGGTAAGATTTTTTGGCTCCCGAGGACAGCGTTATATCGGGGTAGAGGTGTACTTAAAAATGTAGATTATAGACAAATGTTCTCACTCAAAGTTTAGCCAGTGATACATGGAATCCAACTCAATCCATGTCCACATACTACTTTCTGTCAGAATTAAATGGAACTACATTTACTGAAAAGTTTAGACATTTAATACCATACTGTCAAGGAGACATTGAAATTCAAGCAGGATACCAGGTGAGACACCTATAAATTTAATGACATAATTAAGTCACTGACTTCTAAATCTCTCCTCCTAAATCACATTACAGTGGAATGAATAAAGATATGCTGTTATCTGTGGGACAGTGTTGTGACTTATTTTCTACCACTGTTGATGAATCAAAATATTGCTATTTTTACTACTGATTACCCAGCACTTCTGGGACAGAAAAGGCCAACCCTGCTTTACTCCACATAAAAGATTATTGCATAGCATCACCTTTGGCCCTTCTCCCAACCCATATAATGAATTGTATCTGTACATATACCAATTCCTGACCTACTTAATAAATGCCAGAGGTTCAGCTGCACTGTCATTGTGTACAGAAGCAGCATACTAATTACCTGCGTGGGAAGTGGTGATGCTGCCTCGATAAGCTAAATTTAGAGTTTTGCTTTCATGTCACCTGAAGTGGTAGCTTTTGAAGTATAAACACTTTGCTGCCTTCTGTCACCAAAATACGAATAGAAATTTTAAGTCAACGATTTGAAATAAGTCAGCATAATCAAGGTGACCAAAACTCTCCGACATACTCCTGTATCTGAATATAAAACAAAAGAGATGGGCCCAGTTCCTCTACATACTGTTTGAGTAATTAAAAACTCTGCAAATTTAAGGATACCATTTATTAAGCTCTTTAGTCAAAGCAAACGGGTTCATTTTTCTTTTCCTTTTTTTTAAGCCAAAGGAAACAAGAAAAGTTTAAAAACTTAAAAAAAAAAAAGCATTAAAAAAAAAAACCAACAAACCCACAACAAGGAAAGTCTGATTTGGGAAAAAGTTTCATCCTTGGTTTGCCATTTTCTGCCTAGACATGCAGCTATATAATATCATGAATCAACCTTATGGACTTACGGTCAGGCATGTTACATAAGCATTGTCAAATTACAAACATTTAAGATTATATAAAGAAAGACACACCTTTAATACATGGGACCCAACTTTTGTCGGTGACCTGCTAGAAAAAAAGGAAAAAAGATTTAGATGAAAGTATGCAAAAGAATCCCAAAGCTCCAAAAATGAATCCTTCCCTTGATTATTTAATGGAAGTTTCACTATACAAAAAGCACAAGGACAAAAGTCTTCTCTAAACTGGTGGTTTACTTTGAATTTTCAGGTTAAAAATATTATGTCTGCCTCTTCTACATGGAGAAGAGTGATTGTACCACAGGTTCCTCAACACTTACAGTGAAGACTTTTCAGAGAAGCTGAAGGGAGTTAAACGTTTTTACCAATTTCTTATTGGCACTTTTACCAATAAGAATTTTTGTTAATATTGTTCTGTAATGGTTTTCTTTTCTTTCCCAGCCCCCTAAAATTATCTATCAGATCTACTTCATCAGACACTGATTTTACAAATACTGTATCTGAACAGCAGCAGTTTCATAAATAAATGTACGGAAGACATGAAATTTATTTGGTACAAATATTATAGAAGTTTGAGTCTGCATGAAAAAATCAATTAGGAAGTCTCTTTATGCTATATTAACAATGAAATGTAATGTACTAAAGGCAAATGAAGATGCTAGATACGGTTATTAGTTATGAAAGTACTGTTGAATATAATCTGATATTCATCCAGGAAATTTATCAGCTCCATAATCCCATTATCTGATATTTAGCAGTTAGAGGATCATCCCTGCATAACAGATTTCATACAAATCCTTTCCAACAAAACTGATTTTCACTTAAATGCAGATGAAATGTTTAGAGTAGCTTGTTTAGGTTATTATATCACTGCCATCGTCACTACACCTGAACAAATGGGGTTTAATAGACAAAGCAGGAGTCAAAGAATAGCCAGTGGGACAGCCACAAACATAACCAGCTTATTAAAATATCTAAAACTGAAAATACCAGCAGCCTCCTGAAGATCTTGCTCTTATAATCTTTCATTCAACCTACTTATTCATCCTAAAACTGACCAGGCTATAAAAGGCCTCCTCCTCCCTGTTTCCCCTTACTGGGCAGCTCCATGCTAGTAGACTGTCAAGCAAGAGTGGAGACTTCATGAAGATTAATGTCTTCATCACTGAACAGCTCTTGCTAAATTCAGTGCAAGTGAAAACAGGAGACATTTAGGCGTGCATTGTCCATGATACATCATCTTTCAGAAGATTACTGCATTTCCTTTGTCTAAGAAATCAAGTTGATCTAATCTACCTGGATTTCAGTAAGGCATTTGATACAATTCTACATGGGAAATTATTAGTTATATTGGAGAAGATGGGGATTAATGAGAATTGAAAGGTGGATAAGGCCTGGTTAAAGGGGAGGCTACAGTGGGTTATACTGAAAGGTGAACTGTCAGGCTGGAGGGAGGTTATTAGTGCAGTTCCTCAGGGATTGGTCTTGGGACCAATATTATTTAACATTTTTATTATTGACCTTGCACAAAAAGTGGGAGTGCACTAATAAAATTTGCAAATAACACAAAGTTGGGAGGTATTGCTAATACGGAGAAGGACCGGAACATCATACGAAAAGATCTGGATGACCTTGTAAACTGGAGTAATAGAAATGGGATGACATTTAATAGTGCAAAGTCATGCATTTAGGGACTAACAAGAAGATTTTTTTTCCTATTAGCTGGGGGGCATATCAGTTGGAATTGACAGAAGGAGGAGAAAGACGTGGGTGTTTTGGTTGATCACAGGACGACTATGAGCTGCCAAGGTGATGTAGCTGTAAAAAAGGCTAATGCAGTTCTAGGCTGCATCAGGTGAGGTATTTTCAGTAGAGACTGGGAAGCATTAGAACCATTATACAAGGCACTGGTGAGACCTCATCTGGAATACTGTGTGCAGTTCTCGTCTCCCATGTTTAAGAAAGATGAAATCGAACTGGAACAGGTGCAGAGAAGGGCTACCAGGATGCTCAGAGAAATGGAAAACCTATCTTATGAGAGGAGACTCAGAGCTTGGCTTGTTCAGCCTAACCAAAAGAAGGCTGAGGGAGATGATTGCTCTCTATAAATACAGCAGAGGAATAAATACCAGGGAGGGAGAAAAGCTATTTTAGTAAAGTGCCAATATGGACACAAGTACAAGGGATATAAACTGGCCATCAACAAGTTTAGGCTTGAAATTAGGTGAAGGTTTCTAACCGTCAGAGTGAAGTTCTGGAACAGCCTTCCAAGGGGAGCAGTGGGGGCAAAAATCCTAACTGGCTTCAAGACTGAGCTTGATAAGTTTATGGAGGTGATGATATGATGAGACTGCCTACAATGGCATGTAGCCGATTTGTGACGGCTAGTAGCAAATCTCTCCAACGGCTGGTGATGGGACATTAGATGGGAAAGGCTCTGAGTTATTACAGGTGTCTGGCTGGTAGGTCTTGCCCACAGGCCCAGGGTCTAACCGATTATCATATTTGGGGTCGGGAAGGAATTTTCCTCCAGGTCAGATTGGCCCAGCACCTGGGGGGTTTTCCCCCTTCCTCTGCAGCATGGGGCAGGGGTCACTTGCAAGTTTAAACTAGTGTAAATGGTGGATTCTCTGAACTTGAAGTCTTTAAACCACGATTTGAGAACATCAGTACCTCAGGCAGAGGTTAGGGGTCTATTACAGGAGTGGGTGGGTGACGTTCCATGTCTTGCAATGTGCAGGCGGTCAGACTAGATTATCATGATGGTCCCTTCTGAGCTTAAATTTTATGCGTCTATGAAAGACACCGAGATCTTTTGTCAAATCCCTTAATTGTAATCTCCTTGCTTTCCTGGGATGAAGGAACAAGAGGGGAGCAAACTGGCTTAGGATCAGCCTAGGTAAGAGGAAGATGAGGCTGACAGGAAGAGGGAAACAGAGGACTGGACTGAAGCCACAAGACCATCTTGTACAGGAGGTATGTTTGACCTCAGTCAGCCCAGTCCAGTCATCATATCCACTGCTGCTCTGATTTCCATGTGACACCAAGGACATGTAATGTTTTCCTCCTTCCTATGACCTATGGCTGGTAGAGGCTGCAATTATTCCTATCTGCAGATCTTACTGCAGTAGTCTAGACCTTTGTAATCACAAGGATACATCACTGCTACGCACTCTACTTGGGCTACCCTTGGAAAACATTTGGAAATGTCAGCTGATAGAGAACAAAGAAGCTTGTCTCAGGAGGGGCCAGCCATTACAAGGATATAATTAATGCACCATACATTGCACTGGCTACCGATTCACTCTGAGTGCAGTTTTAGATGTTGGTTAAAATAAGTATAGGAACAAAGGAATTACCATACATGTCACATCCGCGTTTTACCTAGTCTCTAATAATGGCCAGTATGAGATGTTTCAAAGTTTAAAACTCCAATAATATAATAACCTTGGGATAGTTAGATAGTAACCCCCGAAAACTAGTGGTTGGCTTACATCCTAAAAGCATAAGCGCTGAAACCCTCAAATATTTACCCTACCTAGTTAATGTAACAGAGGATATTTTATAGTCCATGGAAGTCTAATCCTTTTTTTAATCCTACTAGGCTCTGCCCCAATCTCCTGTAACAAGAAGTTCAAAGTTTCCTATGTGTAGTTCACAAGAAGTATCCCCTTATCAGTATTAAGTCTGCTACTGTTTCCATTTGGGTGACACCTTTTTCTTGTGGTATGAGATAAAGTCACTCATAGGCGTTTATTTACCTGGTCTATACAATTCATTATCTCTACCATCTCACTTGCCTCTTCTCTGAACTGAAGAGCCTGAATCACTTTCCTCTCCTGAAAATCTTCATGTCTCTATTAATCTTCATTGCCATCCTTGGAACCCCTTCTACCACTATACCCTTTTTGAAATGGGGTGACCAAACCTAAAAACAGTAGTCCAGATAAGGGCATTCCATCTGTTTATATAGGATCATTACAATATTTTCAGTTTTATTCTCTATTAATACAGCCTGTCATCTAGGATGCATTTTGACCCTAGCTGCACACTGAGCAGATGTTCTCATTGATCAGTCCATAACAATGCCCAAGTTATTTTCCTCAGTGATGTACAGGAAACTAATTAAGGCTGACATGGTCCAGGACCCAGTTATCTGAGAGACTGACTCTCTCCATATGTCCAGTCATAGAAGCATAGTTACAAATAAAAGAAGATATACTTTGACAATGAAGCATATAGGCTCAGCTAGAGGGAATGCCTTAGCTCCCTAAACATCTGGCTTAGAATATTTAATCTTACTGAAGTCCCCAATCCGGAAGGGTAAACTCAGCCCTTAATCCTCGGGATAAATTGCATTCTATGCAGTTACTTGTATGGATTTTTATCCATATTAAACATTTACATAGCACCATAGTTTTGCATGATGCTTCCCGAAGGAGTTGAGGTTGTGATTGTCAAAGGGGCCTTAGGCAGCCAACTCCTATTGACTTGCAATGGGAGTTGGGAGCCCAAGTCTCCTTTGAAAAGTTCAGTCTTGCAATAGAAGTTTAGGTCACAACAAGATGACAGACAAAGGGAGGGGCAAGGGAAAGGAGAGTCAAAGGTTAAAAGAAAAAATTTGAGTAATTATATAATGGACAAATTACAAATTCTGATTGGAATGACATCTGCAAGCGTGACATAAGGAGCAGCATGTCAAGAAGCACAAAGGCGAGAGTGGGATGAGGCGACAAAGGGAGTGACAAGGCCTGAAAAGTGGGCAAAACACAGCAGGAGAGGTGAGAGCAACTTTGAGCAGGTCACTTACTCTATGCTTCAGTCTCCTTGTCTGTAAAATGGAGATAATACATTTCACAGCAGTGTTGGGAGGCAAAACTGATGTTTGTCATAGAAGAGAGTATAGAATCTCAAATTATTACACTTCATATACTGACCAGACACTTTCATCTCAATAGGTTTCTCACACAGAGAATTAGAAATGTTACATCCATTCTAACTCATTATTTGCCAGAGTGGTTGGGCTTCCTGAGTCTGCAGTTAGCAAACCCAGTCTATCCTTACTGTTAGGTTCCTGTACTCCGCCACATAAATCACAGTGGACATTGTTTAAGATATTTACGGCTGCAAAAGCAAGAAATGAGGTTTGAGATGACCCCAGTTGAGTGTTAGACAACATGGTGCTTAAAACAGCAGCAGTTGCGTTCCCCAAAGTTGCTAACACCAGAAAACTGAACTATCATCATCAGTGGTGGGAAATTTTTGAAAGATATTCCTATGCACACAGGGTCATAGTGATATTGGAGTAGACAATTCTTTAAGGGCATCGCTTAATATTTGGCTGCAATCAGAAGGTTTTTCTTGAAGTTGTGTTAAACAGAATGACAGACACAAGATTTTAAACACGAGTCACAATATTCTTTTCTGAGGGACAAGTAGGGTTTTCAAGTAACATTGCCACCAGTGTATGCAGCCCATAAGTGAGATTCAACTGACTCTAAGCACAATAGTGTAGTCATACAAAATCCTCATTGCTAATTGTGATTCCTGTTAAAATCATTTATGCTGTTACTATGAATATCACTATGCAACAGATAAAAATACCAAATCAAGTCACTATTTTGAAGAATGTATAGTGTAATGATAGCCTTGCATACTCAGACTCCTCTTGTATTTTTGCTTTCCCTGAAATGCTGGCTTTGTGCTTCAGAGTCATACATCCCAATTACTGGCTTTTGTGGCATGTTAGCTGCTCCTCCCAAATCATAAGTGAAGACATCTGCAGAAAAGTTGGCCTATCAATAAGAGTAGCAGCATGGGGTGTTTAAACCCAGCCTTCCCAATAGTGCTGCTAGATGTGAAAAAACAAGTTTTCCACTCTCCGAAATACAAACTACTTACATAGTACTGCAGTAAGAAGCTCGACAGCTGCTTAAACAAACAGCTCTAAAATAACTAATCAGATATTTTCAACAATAAAACAGCAAGTTTGTGCTATTCCTCAAAGCTATTCTGTTTATACCTTAGTCCAGACCATTTTATAAAAAGCTACACAAGGCATTCTAGGTAATACAATAGACCTTCCATTACACTAAGGCTAGGTCTACACTACCCGCCTGAATCGGCGGGTAGAAATCGATCTCTCGGGGATCGAATTATCGCGTCTCGTCGGGACGCGACAAGCGATCCCCGAATCGACGCTCTTACTCCACCATCGGAGGTGGGAGTAAGCGCCGTCGACTGGGAGCCGCGGAGGTCGATTTTGCCGCTGTCCTCACAGCGGGGTAAGTCGGCTCCGATACGTCGAATTCAGCTACACTATTCGCGTAGCTGAATTTGCGTATCTTAAATCGACCCCCCCCCTGTAGTGAAGACCTGCCCTAAGATTTAGATTGAAAAACAAAATTAACACACCAAGCAAGCTCACAAGTGAAAAATAAATAGCTTGAACTCATCTTTATTACGTTATTAGATGTAAAGAATTCTAGCTTAGCAACACAATTTAATCACAAGTAGGACTTGGGGTGTTTTTTCTCCACACCACCATCAAAACTTAAAGGGTTTTCAAACACCAGTGGTTGTCACTAGACTAAGTTTCATTGACATTAATTTCTGTCATTACCAAAGTGCAGTTCGAGTAGGGGAGCTGTGCTAAAGCCACTGCTCCCTGAGGCCTAGCAAACTGAGGAAAGAAGCTGGTTATATGAAACAATCAAATGTTAAGTTTATTGATTTACACATGTTTCTTCCATCAGCTCCAAGTTTTAGCTAGACACTTACACACGTGGACACCCTTAACAGTGAAAAACCTAACCTGTGGCTATTACGTCAATATGACCAAACCAAACTTTTGCAGAGATTACACTGCAAGCCCTCAGCAACAAGAACTGTCACCTGTGTAGTGGGATGTATGGTCCACACCGGTGTTAAACTGAAAACCAATGCCCAATTTATAACACCCCATCCATAGGTAGCTTTTACCCCTCTTTAATTCCTTTCACCTGGAGCACTGGGGTCAAACTAAGAATAATGGTATTAATTTAAGAAAAAAAGAATAATGCTTAGGAAAACTTCTTAAGATCAGTCTCCTTAGCTATGATGGAAACCACATTGTTTGAGCCATTTCTACCGTAATTAGTCTGGAAAAAGCCCTGAGAATATACACATTGGGAAAATCTTATTCAGGGCTCAGGGAAGGAAGTAGGTGGCCCAATACATTTTTTCCACCTCTAAAGTTAGTTTTATTTTGCTGACATGTTCAGAAATGAAATTGTTAACAATGACATTTAAACCATCATTAAATTTCAGAGTCAATATTCAACTGATATAAGTGGTGTAGTCTACATATCTGAGCTACTGTTTGACTTGTATGCTGTCTCAGCAAGACAGCATGACTCTGGTTCATTATCAGAACATATCCCTGTAACCATAAACACTAACTTTTTTTTAAAAATAAATCCTGATTATACTGATGGATCTCCCCACCGCAGCACTGGAATACCATCCTAACTTTGAATGCACATGTATGAATGAACATGAAGTTAATCAGACCAAGTCATGCTTCCCAAGGACAACTCCAGCCCCCTTCAAATGTATTCCCACTCTTGGCAGAAACAGAACACAATGGAACTGCAAAAAGGTCTGTCCCAGCAATGATATGGGTGCTCATGAATGTTTTGCAATGTCTAAATTGACTATTTTGGGGTGGGAGGTTAAGTCATTTTCCCCGACATGAGGATATTGCCCCTATATTCTGAATCCTACTCATATACTATTAAAAACTAGAACATGAAAGTATACAGCCACTCTCTCTTGCTGTATATAACATTTGCACAGGTCTGTTACACTTAAAAATTGTTTAAAAACCTGTGTAAAAACCTAGTCATGTAAGCAAGATGTAAATAAAAGCATTCATAAATTGACTAAGTACATTAGGTCATATAAAACAAGGTCAATATGTCAACTTGATATGACATGTTATTGATGACACGTGGAGTAACTTTATCTAATGTTCATGTGCTATTTGATAAGAAGGCTAAAAAACAAGAGATGCAGTCTACTGGAAAGGCAATAAAATCATAAAGTTCTGCACAGCTTTACAAGACGATTTAAATATAGCTGTCCCAGTGGGCAAGTCAGTGGCATTAAAACACTGCCATTTGTATAGACACAGGTGAAGTGTCTGCTTCCATTAAACCATTATTTGGTTAAGTTGTTAAATTCACGTTTTTGTTTAAGTCAGACTCAGCAGTGAGGATTTCATTTGTTGTTTACTTGTCCACTTATGTTGTTTACATCAAGCCCAACTTTATGCTGTTTGACCTTTATAAGCACAGAAAGTTGTATTAGCAACAAAAATTTTAAAAATTCAGGTATGATGCATTAAAGCTGTTAAATACATATACACACACACACCATGCTGAAGGATATACACATTTAGATCTGTAATGCACTGAAGAATATTTTTTGTGTAAGTGTGTTAAAGTGCTTTCCAAGGATCAAATGAACTAAGTCATGAAAAAGTTTTTAGCAAAAATTAGCAAGAAAAATAGTCTGAAGTACCAGTCTTCAGAGGCTGTCATAGGACTCATTCTGCTGAGTAGAGAACTCCAACAAAGCGTCAGAGGAACTACGCTGTGTGTGGGATGTTTGTATTGAGTGGTTCTGCTAACCACCTCTTCTGTGGCCAAACTGCTATGATCAGGGGCTAGCTCGTGTAGAGCTAGTGTATGGATGTCCACCTGCACTGGGAACCACAACTCCCAGCTGCTGTGTAGACATACCCTGCATGGGAAGAGCCTCCAATCAGTTCTTACTCTCTCAGGGCATATTTCTTTTTGTGGATCTCAACTCAAATACTGTTCCTCCCACATGCACAGAAACCTCCAAGAGCAACAGGGACAGCAGAACACAACCTAAAACAAAAAATGTTTATCCAGCCTCAGAAGCATATGAATTGTATAGGTAGCGACAAAAAAATGCTACATGAGCCAGATGGAGTGAGCCCAATTTCAAAAGATGTTACAATTAATTCTAAATGATTTGTGCCCAGAGAGAGTCAAACATAATGGCAGGCATTTTGACTGCTGAATACAGTGGGAATATTTGAAAATACAGCTAGTTAACAAATTATACTTGGTTTTGCTAGTAATAATACTTAGCACTTTAAAGCTTAATTATTTAAAAAGAGTCTTCACAATACTCCTGTGATGTGGGCAGGCAATATAATTCCTAATTTTCAGACAGCGAAACAAAGGTCATGTGACTTGTCCAAGGCCAGAGGTTTCCATATCAGTAAGAGGATTAGAACCCAGTCCCATGTTCTATTTATTAGGCTATGCCTCTTGTTTCCTGCTACTAAAGAAAAACCATGTATTTGGAGTATTACACCACGTAAATTAATTCCCGTTTTGTACTCCTGAGACCAAGTATTAATTACAAATGTTAATGACAGATCATAGAAATGGTGAGAAATCATATTTCTGCTTAATTTTACTGTTTTGCAGGCTCTATACCTAATGGCAGAGATGGAATTAGAGCTGGGTGGGAAACTGTTTTTACATCCCATGAAATTTTCCAAGAATTTATATTTCTGCATTGGGATGAACCCAAGATCTTTCAAAGTTTTTTGCAAAAAATTGGAGACAAGGACTTGAACCTAGATCTACCACATTCCATGTGAGTGCCCTAACTACCAGACTATGGCCTATTCTGGACTATACATTGGTCAGTCTCTCTTGAATCCAATCTGGGCCAGAGAAACCTTCCCAAAACTGATAGGTTCCTGTAAAAAAAACCTTAGTTCTGACAAATCAGCATTTTCCAATGAAAACCCATTTTGTCAAAAAATTCCAACCAGCTCTACATGGAAATCATACAGCAACTGGTTACTAAAAAGATGGGGTAAGACCAGTAATTCTCTAGGGGCTTCCTGGAGGTGGCCACTAAATTATGCATCCAGCCTAGGCATGACCATGGTGAGTGACATTAGAAAAAAAAAAATCACATACCAGGCCTAGTAACCCTAATATACATCTTTGTGATATTAAGATAGCCCAGGACAGAGTGCATGTTAAAAGCTGATAGTGCAGAATGCACTAGCTTTGACAAAAGTGCATAGGGGGGTGGGGGGGTGCAGACAGTGTGGACTCAGTATCTATTGCTTTGCTCTGGACCCTGGCTGCTTGCTGATATACAGATTGTTAAAACCAAAACCCTAACTTAAAGTTTTAAAAATGGAATGGATCCCATATCTTACTGCTCTTTCAACAAGCTACATATGGTCTTCCACTGCAAGGTCAAAGGGTGTATGGCTTTTGGCTCAGACTATGCGCAACACAGAATTGATCCAACTAATAACTATTTAAAATATACAGTTAAAAAGAAAGGCGTTGGTGACAGGTTACTATAATAAAAGCTTACTTATCTGCAGCAGGGGTAGTTGTGGCTTTAGCTAATCCACAATTTCCAGATGGTCATTTTATGATTTTACATTGAAATAAAAACTCATTTATTTTGCCTTACTTCTATGGTTCACTGTGGTTCCTAGATTATATATAAAAGTAATGTCTACCACCACCTTCTACTGCATGTAATAAAGATATTTATGTCCTTATATAAGGCAATGCATTACTTGGCCAGGGCACACAAACATGATTTTACAAAGACGATTCTCAATATACATGTAAAAATATGTAATGGATACTAAGAATAAGGTTAGAGTTTTTTTATTTCCCATTTGTCATCTGTGTGATATTTTTCTCCCCAACAGCAACTGTGTAATCAAGTGCAGCCAATTAAAGAGCTTTTTTATATTCAAGATAAAAATGAAAACTTTAAGCATTTTTGTTCTACCAAAACCTATAATTAGTTTTCAGTAATAGAGAATTGTTTCTGAAGCACAGCAAACATATGAGACTGAAGTTTTTCAAACAGTATGCAGCTGTAGCAATTAACAAAAACCCGCAATACAAACACGCATAGGTTACAAATGTAGACAATCTGGCTTTACTAAACAGTAATGGTTTGAACTTTAACATTGATAATGGTACCCTCTCTAATTCAAGACAATAGGCATTGAACTAGCGTTAGCAAGAGTATATCCTATGAAATAAGTAAACTAGATGATGTAGCACAAATATTCTAAAATGAAAGATGACATCATCTAAATTGCAGAGTCTTGTGTGGCTTGCTTAGTTGTACAGGCATTCTTAAACTCCAAATTCAACATAAAAGAAAAGTAACATAAAAGCATAAAACATGATATTGAAGCAGGTCCACAAAACCTGTAGATTGCCTCAAGAACTCTGTATTTCCTAGGTATGAACTTTGTGTTTATAAACATGAAACTGTTTTCACTCTCTGCATCTCAGCTCATAAGAAGGCCTTAAATTGAACACTACGAAGTTAAAAATTATGCTTTTAAAAACTAGTACTCATATTATTAATTCTTACATGGTTATTAACACTTCCATGATCTTTATAAATATCTAATTTGCTTTTCACATACAGATTCTCTCTCAGTTTGGACAATGAATACAAACCAATCAGTGCCATTTTCATGATCTCATGTATTGGCACCATGATGCAAGGTTTGACTTGCAAACACTGCAGGGATATTTTTTTCTAAAATAGCTAATTTCACCAATTTTTTATTTTGTAGGAAGCCATTTCTATTGCATTTAAGTTTTTTACCACCGCATACATGTGAATCACCAAAGCAAACATGAATCATTCTTCAAGGCGCAAAGGACCTTTTGACAGAAGCAGCCTCAATTAGGAAAATACATTTTTAAAAGTTTGTAAAGTCAGATAATTAGCTAACACCCTAATGCCATCCAGCGGTAATCGCCACATATTCCCCCAACAACCAGAGGAGATGTCCCACCCACTGACCAACAGGTTGAAGACTCGGGGCTGTTTCCTCCCTCACAAAAAAGACTCCTAAAGCCGTAGGCATCTAACCCCAGTGGCAGCTGTCAGGGCAGGTTAGCTAGGTGATTGCCCCCCGGACATCAGCCACCAGAAGGCCTCCTGCCTGGAGGAGCCGGCCCTGCCCAGGCCGGGGCGGTGCGAAGGGGAGCGCAGAGCATCTTCCCCTCTGACGGCATGCCCGCCCCTCGGGGCGGGGGCGCGAGTTCGGGGCGAGCCCCAGGCGCACCCCACTT
>NW_020664482.1:2513167-2525518 GCF_002925995.2 Terrapene triunguis | reverse complement strand
GCGGGGCGGGGCTCCCCGCAGAGCCCGGGCGGGCTCGGGGCTCGCTAGGCTCGCGGGGCTCCCGCCTGGGTCCGGGCTGTGGCCCCGTTCAGGGCCGGGGCTGCTGCTGATTGGTGTTGGCGCGGCGCCTAGAGACCCTGCTCGGGCAGGGCTGTGCTAGGCGCTGTACAAACACACAGCAGAGAGCGGCTGCTGGGCTAGGGGCTCCAGGGCGGGTGCTTAGTTCTGTTGGGCAGGGCAGGGCTCCGCTGGACTGGGGCTGTACAAACCCCTAGGTGGGAGAGAGGCCTGGCCCTAAAGCACCTTGCACCCTAGGTGATCGGGAACGATAAGACTTTCAGAAGGGCAGGGGTTTAATTAACTTTGTCCCTGGGCTGACAGGGTGCGATAGATTGCTCAGTTATTATTGGCCTGTCACGCTGCTAGCTGCAGCCCTGCCTCAGCCAACTTCGCATGACTCAAGTTAAATACAAGGTCCCCAAAAAGGAAAATAAGCAGTTAAGTCAGTCAGCGCCCCACTCATCCCTCCCCCTTCTCAGCCCCCCACTGCCTCCCTTTCACCAACCACAGCCCGCACATCCCCCCACCTCCATCCTGAACAAGCAGCATGGAGCTAAGGCACCAGTGCACATTGGCGTGCAGATTGCAGTGCTGTCATTTCTGTTTAAAAATGACTATCCGATTGATTGTTCCCCGTGTAGATTATCCAGTCACATACAAACATCTCGCAGCTCCCACTTACAATTGGATGCTATCCCTCCCTGACTGGTGAACACCAATGCAAGAGCGTGTATAGAAATATGTGGAGGATAATGCAGGGAATCCTCACCCACCCTAGATGGATTATTAAAGCATATGGCTCAATAACACATAAATGTGGTTGGTTGTGCAGGATGAGGGTGGAGCTAGGTGGGTGTCCCCCAGGGGTCTGTACTGGGACCAGTACAATTCAACATATTCATAAATGATCTGGAAAAAGAGGTAAACAGTGAGGTGGCAAAGTTGGCAGAAATACAAAATTACTCAAGATTGTTAAGTCCAAAGCTGACTGTGAAGAGTTACAAAGGGATCTCACAAGACCGGTGGCTGGGCAACAAAATGGCAGATGAAATTCAATGTTGATAAAAGTAATGCACATTGGAAAACATAATCCCTATACATACAAAATGATGGGGTCTAAATGAGCTGTTACCACTCTAAAAAGAGATCTTGGAGTCACTATGGGTGGTTCTCTGAAAACATCTGCTCAATGTGCAGCAGCAATAAAAAAAAGCGAACAGAATGTTAGAAACCATTAGGAAAGGGATAGACAGAAAATATCATCATTCCACTACATCTCCACAGAAAAACCCATACCTTGAACACTTCATACAGTTCTGGTCCCCGCCCCCCATTTCAAAAAAACATATATTAGAATTGGAAAAAGGACAACACAAGTGATTAGGAATATGAAACAGTTTCCATAAGAGGACAGATTAAAAAGGCTGGGACTGTTCAGTTTAGAAAAGAGATGACTAAGAGGGGCTATGGTAGAGGTCTAATAAAATTGTAAACAGGGAAGTGTGATTTATTCCTTCACATAACACAAGAACCAGGGGTCATCTATTGAAATTAAAGGCAGCATGTATAAAACAAAACAAAAAAAGGGGAAGTACTTCGCACAATGCACAGTCAACCTGCGGAACTCATTGCCAGGGGATGTTGTGAAGGACAAAAGTATTGGTTCAAGAAAGAATTAGATAAATTAATGGAGGATAGGTCCATCAATGGCTATTAGCCAAGATGGTCAGGGATGCAACCCCATGCTCTGGATGTCCCTAAACCTCTGACTGCCAGATGCTGGGACGGGACGATAGATGTTGGAAGGGAGTCATAGTTGATCACAAGCTAAATATGAGTCACCACTATAACACTGTTGCAAAAAAATAAAAAAATAAACCATCATTCTGTGATGGATTAGCAGGAGTGTTATACGCAAGACACAAGAAGTAATTCTTCTGCTCTACTCTGTGCTATTAAGGCCTCAGCTGGAGTATTGTGTCCAGTTCCAGGAACCACAATTCAGGAAAGATGTGGAGAAAGTCCGGACAAGAGCAACAAAAATGATTAAAGATCTAGAAACCATGACCTATGAAGGAAGATTGAAAACATTGGGTTTGTTTAGTCTGGAGAAGAGAAGACTGAGGGGGGACATGATAACAGTTTTCAGGTACATAACAGTTATTTCAAGGATGAAGGAGAAAAATTGTTCTCTTTAATTTCTGAGGACAGGACAAGAAGCAATGGGCTTAAATTGCAGCCAGGGTAGTTTAAGTTGGAGATTTTTAAGAGCAGGTTAGACAAACACCTGTCAGGGATGGTCTGGATAATACTTAGTCCTGCCATGAGTGCAGGGGACTGGACTAGATGACCTCTCTGGCTCCCTTCCAGTCCTAGGATTCTATGATTCTAAAATAATGTTTTCTTTTGGTTTTTGGAAATGTAAATGTTCTGGTTTAATATTTTTATTTTGGGGGATTCCCCCTTTCTCTTCCTTTTTTACTTTTTCTACTGGAAACGGAGGGAAATGGTAAGAATGTGTTGGAAAGTGGGGAAAACACTTTTATATTTTATTAGTTTTTCAAGTGTCAAAAATGGATTTCCCACATTTTCTTACTGTTTTTCCCTGGTTTCCAGTGGAAAAAGGAGGGGAATCCAAAAACAAACCACAGAAAGCCAAAATGTTTTTGTTTCCGAAAGCCAAAAATGAAATGACACTTCAAGATGAAATAAAATGCAAAATTTCCTATAAAAAAATCTGAAATTTTTCAGTTGAAAGAATTGTAAAAGGGATTTTTCCTGTTGAAAAAAAATGTTTTTTTGTGACCAGCTTTAGCAATGCACATTTGAATCCAGCGAGAGACAAATTCTTTGGTTCTTCATTTTATATTATATATATTTATATTCCTGCCTATGAGATTCATCTTATGTGGATATTTTCCATCCACCACCAAATAATCAATGGATAAGGCAACAATAGTTCACTGTAGGGAGCTAACTTCTTTCTGACACATTAAACATTCCTTTCATTTTGCACCTGCACAGTAATTTTGTAAGTACATGTTACTGAACCAAAGCAGAATTAATTTATCAGCACTTGCCAAGATGACATACTGATCATAATTGTCTTGTTACCTTGTGCTTCCCCCGCAGCTATCTGTTAGGGCCACCTGTTTTCTTTTGTTGTGTTATACTTAGGTTGTAAGCTCTTTGGGCAACCTCGTTATGTGTCTGTACAGCACATAACACAATGGGGGTGGGAATCCAGGCACTACTGCAATACATTAATAATAAATTAATAATAAGGCAAATATTTCTGGCCAGGGCTGGAAGCTGAATGGTGGGTCTTTGTAACTTAGGCTAAACTTCTTAACTTTTAAATACTTGTACGGATCCTCATTCTTGAGGAGTGGATAGTCTCCTCTACTTCAGAGTCTGCAAGTAGTGCATTTTAAGATGATGACAGTCCTTCATCTTTCCATACAGTACCTTAGCCCTCAATCCTGCAAAGACTTGTGCACATACTTAATTTGATGCACTGTGAATATTCCCATAGACTTCAGTGAGATTACTCTCAGTACCTCAAACTAAGTATGGGCATGAGTCTTTGCAGGATTGGGGTCTTAAATGGGACTCCACATTAAGGAGGATTTTCCTGTTAAAATATATTGCAGGTCCAGGAACAAGGTGAATTAGATTCATTATTGGTAGTTGTGATGTTATCTAATTAAAATATAATCATGCAAATCATTATTGCTACCACTGTTATATAATTGCAACAAATCTTATACAAAGTATAACACACGGCCAGAAAGGGTTAAACAGCTTGCAGGCTAACTAACTCAGAGCCAACCTGTAGAGACATGTTAGAAATGGTAATTAGGGCCATTCTATAGTAGATAGGCTAGAACTTTGAAATGCAAACCTATATTGTTAGAAGTTAGAAGTGATACTAACTGTGTACTCATAAATGTTAGCCATGTAAACAGACAGTTCCTGTCTGTCACTATAGCTGTTGATTTAGAGATCAAAAGGGAATATTAATATTTAGATGAATTTTGGGTGCAATAATGGCATTGTCTATATATCTCTTTGAAGTTCGTGATACCCTGCCTAATGGATAAATTGCCCTATGTTAATTTGTGCAACTAATTACTGGTGGTGTTTAGGAAACAGAAGGTTACATCAAAAGCCTCTTGTTTACACGGGACTGTGTGGTCAAATGGATGCTAGAACACTGTATTAAAGACTCTTGGGTCCTGATCCTGTCATCTCAGATCTGCTTAAGCTTCATCAGGGGAAGTTTGAGTCGCAAGACAGAGATCCCAGCCTAAGCTGGAACACCCTGAATATAATATTGGACATTGAACTATAACCTATGGACTAAATTCTAAAAGAACTCTTTGCAACTATAAAGCTCACAATCTCTGCTAGGAATCTGAATTTCAAGATTGTGCTCATGTCTATATGTATACTGATCTTTTAACCTATTCTGTCTCTCTTTTCTTTTTTAATAAATTTTAGTTTAGTTGTTAAGAATTGGCTGTAAGCATGTACTTGGGTAAGATCTTAACCTGGGAGGTACTGTGTGCAATCCCTTTTTTTATACGATTAATAAGATTTTCATTAATCCTCATCATACCTGACTTAGGTGTCTAGGCGGAGCCCTGAGCACTTTAAAGGAACTGTGTTGTTTGGACTTCTGAGTAACCAGTGAGGTAATAAAGAAGCTGTTTTATGCTGGCTTGGTAAATCTAAATATTGGAATATCCACCAGCTTTATGGGGATTCTCTGCCCCATTCTTTGCAGTTCACCCTCATTGAGTGACCTCAGCTGGGTCCCCTGGGAATCTGGTCACAGTAGTCAACTTTGTCAAGAAGATTGCCTTGTAACAACTGTTTAAAAGCCTTGGTCTGTGTCACTTGGCCTGGTCAGCACAACTTGCTGTGAGACCTCTGTCTGCTATTTCAACTTTGTTTTGTAGGATAGGAAAAAAAAATCAGATGCCAAAAACGAGGCTATGACACTATTAGAGATGTGCAGCACTGCGAGTTATAGGTACTGTATAAATGCACTTATATGGCAGAGAGCTGCCAACACATTCAAAGTAATCTCTATGGAAATCTCTTTGGTAACACATAGGAAGAGACAAATTTCTTCTAATGAGCCTCAGGGGCTCAAGAATATAGTTAAAAGTTGACTGTAATCCATCACTCAGTGGGGAGATTGTGTGGGAAAAGCACGGACCATCAGTTGTCAGAAACAAAACGTTACTCAGAACAAGACAGAATTTGAAATCCAGAGTCTGAAAGTTGAGTGCTCTACATCAGTGCTTCTCAAAGCCGGTCCGCCGCTTGTTCAGGGAAAGCCCCTGGCGGGCCGGGTGCCGCGTCTGCAGGTTCGGCCGATCGCGGCTCCCACTGGCCGCAGTTCGCCGCTCCAGGCCAATGGGGGCTGTGGGAAGCAGCACGGGCCGAGGGATGTGCTGGCCGCCGCTTCCAGCAGCTCCCATTGGCCTGGAGCAGCGAACCACGGCCAGAGGGAGCTGCGATCGGCCGAACCTGCGGACGCGGCAGGTAAACAAACCGGCCCGGCCTGCCAGGGGCTTTCCCTACACAAGCGGCGGACTGGCTTTGAGAAGCACTGCTCTACATAGCATGTGGGTTTAGGCCAGTCTACACAGGAGGCTACATGGCATGCTCACAGCATACATCCAGAGGAAGGGCTGGGCCTTCAGCTCCAAAAACATACACCTCTAGCATCTGAGCCAAAGGACACACCTAGTAGGTTCCCATTCTCTCTGGACTTGCCAGTGACTACAGGGTGACATCACTCACCAAAAGGCAGTAATGGGTGAGGAGTAGCAGCCAACCAGATGACGATGGGTTGTGGGGGGTGGGGGGAAGATGAGGAGGGAGGGCACCGGGCACATCCTTATGCACTTTTTGTACTTCTAATAAATAGGTAAGGTGGGACCTGGCTGGAACCCTGCACTTCTATGTAGGAAACAATAGGGCAAATATCCCATGCAGCAAATTACTGACTAATGATTCAGTGTTTAATACATAGCTCGTATTCCTATTCTGGCAGTCAGCATGACACATAGATTCCGTTAAAGACAATAGAATGGTCTCTAAATTATTAAAGCTAATGATGTAATCTTAATTGGAAAGACAGACCTCTACAGAAGTTGAAAAAACATGAAGAGCTTCTTGAATTTAGTACTTTGCCAATAGCTGACAGAAATTGTAAAGCTGAGTATATTGTTGCCCAGAGGAAATGATATAGATAACATTATCATCACCAAGAGCCCAAGTCTGGATTTTACTCAAATATAACTCCATTTACTCCTGCTTTGTACAAGCTTAAGATCAGAATCAAGCCCAATTTCCTATATGTAGTGATCTTTGCCCTCACATTCTGAAAACTCTCATCCTGTGACTATCTGAGAAGATTCACAGCAATTGTTAGACACTATAGGAAGTCAGTAGGATTATTACCACAGCACTAACAATCAGCAATCTAAATTTCCTTTATTAGTTTGGACAAGTATAAGGTTGCATATTACGAAGGATTTTTTAGAGATGTCATTAAGCATCAGCAAATCTATTTGTTGATCGGGAGAGGCTAGAAAGGAAGGCGTGCACAAGATTTGGCAGCCACAATGCTATCTTTCTGCCAAGTTCATAGGAGCAAAACAGAAGAGTGTCTTCCATGGTTTTAATCTCACTCATACTTCTTCAGGGTGTGGTCAGGTGTTTTCAGTTTGTTTTAAAAGGTGAATATTGTTAACTTTCCTGTTCCCAGTCAACCAGAACAGCACAGTTTGGGTGTAGCAGGAAGGGCCGTCTCTAGGGCGATGCGGGGGCCTGGGGCGGAAGTGATGAATCCATCACTTCCAGGACCGACCCATCACTTTCAGGACCAACCGTGCCAGTCAATCGCACCAACCCCCCAAAGAGCAGGGCCCGGAGCATTCGCCCCGATTTACCGTACCATAGGGATGGCTCTGGTAGCAGGAATACAGTTTCCAGAGATATAGTGTACAGTTCGTGACTGGTATTACACATTATTCCGCCTTTGTTCCCCCCAATCCAAGCAAATCTTTGCAGATAAAACTTCCGATTGGCATTGCACACGGCTGTGTTGAATGCTTTGGCAGCAGGTAAGGAGAATAATGATATCTGTAACTGAGAATTAGATTGTCTGGCTGAGGCAGCCCCAATCTGGCATGAGGCTATGGCCTCAGCTATACTGGTCTACCGCAGCAACCAGGCTGCAGCACATGGCCACAGGGCCCTGCTGCGAGCGGCACATTTCATATTCACTGAATACTCATAGACGGCGAGGGAGTGGCACTCACCTAAGCAGAACACCTGTGTGCTCAAAGCAACTGTCACTGCAGAAAAAAATGAACAGGCCAAGGTTAATAATAGGGTCCAAGTGGCCTTGGTAATGCCAGTAATCTTAAAAATGTTCCGGATCAGTCAGCTCTCGTGTGGCTGTGTGAAAGGGGAGCTGCACGCCAAAGGTAGAGAAATGAGTTCCTTGCAGTACGTGCTGAGTGCACAAGACTTGACTGAAGGTACGGCCCTGGCACTCCTGTCCAGTCAGTAAGAGTTCCCAGCTGAGGTGGTGATGACATTTTGGTCTAAGGAAATCAAACAATCTGTCGATAGTGCCTTTCTGTGGACGTGCCTGAAACAGATCAAAGGAATGCCACAGGGGTAAGGCTCACCTATCTGGATGGGCTGAACCTGCCACGTGTGAGGAGTGAACTGGCAAAAGCCTTTTAATGAAACATTTATTTTTTTCTGGCTATTAAATAAAAGTGAAACACTGGCTCTGGTTCTTCCCTACAATCTGGCTGCGTCACATCACTCCGGCTTAACAGGTTACCTGCCCCCAGTGGGACAGAATCAGAGGAGTGGCTCTACGGCCTGCCCACTCCCGCCCAAGCTCAAGGAGTGTGGCCAGGTAAAAAGATGAATGAGTGGAGTGCTGTTGTGTTCTGGTGATCCCTGGATGTCCTGGGCGTAACCTAGAGCAGCCCTGAGGCTACTCCAAGTTGTGCAATGGGCCAAACCTGTCACTAGTCAGCCCCAGGGCCACAAAATTAATATAAAACCGCCTTTGTCCCTCCCAGTCCTGGAATGAGCACAGCTCAGCAGGACACAGGAAATCTGGGCCATGGTTTCTGCACCCTCAGGACCAAATTAAGCTCAGGCATTAGCAAGTGCAATTACCATTAGCATTAATAGGTGTTGCAGCAGCTCGCCCCAGAGCTGTATTTGCCTTCCTGGTGTCACCAACCAAGAACCGCCACAATTGACAGGCAGTCACAACCAACAGCAGCTAATGATTGTTGGTGTCTCCCCTTGGGTTTCCTTCCTCTCCCCCTTGTTATTGCTGTGCGGCCTCCACTACCTCCCATAAGCCACACCCCTGTACACTGAACTTCATTCCTCACTTCATTTCTAGAATGTGCCATCTTGGTTCAGTCCATGTCATTCCTATATGGGAGTGAGGGTCAACTGCCAATGTTTGGTAAAGAAAGAGCGCCTTGGAAATGGTAACCTATAATTTCACTGGGTTTTCCATGGAAAGTGGAGTCTTTGTAGGGTCACTGATATACCCGTCTTGGAGTAGATCTCTGGTTTCCTGGTTAAATGATGATGATGGTTTCTCTAGAGCCCCAGAATGTGCTCGGTGCTTTACAAACGTATCAAAAATCTCTAGTCAGGTCCCTACTCAAAGAGCTTACCATGGCCAGAGACAACACGCAGACACAGGGGTGGGCAAAGGGCGGGACTTCCTTTCTTTAAATAGCCAAGAGAGGTTGCTGTCTAAAGCACTGTGAGAAGAGGACCAAAGAGAGGTTGTGCTGCCTATAGGACGAGGAGGATATTCCAGGTGTATGAGGCACCATGGAGAGAGGGACAGAGGTACGGCTGTCTGTCTAAACAGCCCCCAGCGCAGTAGCTGCTGAGCCACTCACAATTGTTAACCGATCTGCACAAACCCCTGGGAGGGAGGAAAGTGCTAATATCCTCGTGGTACAATGGGGAGCGACGGCTCAGTGTAGATTAAGCAACTTGCCCAAGGTCACACAGGAAGTCGATGGCCAAGAATTGAATACAGCTGTCCTGAGTCCCAGCCCAGTGCTGGCTGGTGGGTTTCCTCTCTCCCCCTGCAATGGGAGCAGGGGAGGAACCCGCCAAATCCTGGGAATCATGGGGACCTGCTAGACCGTGGAGTACCCTGGGCCTCTTCACTGGCTGTCAAGGCTCCTGTCCCTTATCTAGCTATCAAGGCCCCCAGGTTGTGGCTGCCACTGGAATTCTCTTTGTAGAGGTGTGTGTGTGTGTGCACACACGCACACGTGCAGAGGAGGAATTGTGTCACAGAGTGACCAGAGTTGGGGGAGGGATTCTATCCCTGTGTGTGTTGATACCTGAATGCACGTCTGCTTTACTCTGCTTTTTACTACCATGGAAAATCTGAAGAGAGGAATTGATTCTAATCTTTTCCTGCATAAGTCACGGGAGTTGTAGATAAACACTTTGAAGTATGAGAGCCTGGCGCAACACAGGAACGCTGCTCTCCGCCAGCTTGGGCATTACATAGGACACTGGGAAACAGAATGCCTTCTGGGGTAATGGAACAGATGCTTCAAGAACAGGAACAAATGGGCTGACCTCAGCAACGCGGTCAGTCACACGGATGTCTACTGAAAGTTTTAAGGCAATAAAAAGGTTGATGTAGAAATGAGCTTTCTTGGCATGATGAGGACTATCATAAAACATTGACATAGCCAATTAACACAGCACTTTACTGACCACCCGGCGCAGTCCAGGCCCCAGACACTTGACAATCTACATAAGCCATGACCCACCAACAGAAGGTGAAACGTCAGACAGCCGTGCAGGAGAGGCCCACGGCAAGAGAAGAAGGGAGAAAGAGTTCCTGAAAAGGTGGGTTTTAAGGAGGAATTTTTGCAGGATAAAGTGGGTGCTTTGAGGCTAAGGAGTGGGGACAGCATGATGGATGGCCCAGAGCTGAGAGCCGGAGGAGGAGAAGGGTGAAGCAAGAAGAGCCGCTTGGGAAGGGTGTAGAGCATGGCAGGGGGGCGGAGGAAACAAGAGCACAAATGTACGTGGCCCGACAGGCAAGGACAAGGAGCTGCAGTTTTCACGTGGGAAGCCAACACAGCCATTCCAGGGGATGAGGTCACATGACCGGGCACAGCCCCCGGTAAGGGGGCACAAAGGTGGCTTAGGCTGTCCCGATTCTGGGCTGCTCCAGAGCCTGGGGTGCTGGGGCTGTTCTAATGGGCAGCAGCCATTCTCACGCTGCCTATGGGCTGCACCACAGCCTGGAGCAGCGCACACGCTCCACGGTGCTCCACACTGTGTATGCATCCCCTCCTCCCACAATGCCAGGGCTACCGAGGGAGCAGCCCGGCCCTACCCCTGTGCTGCGGGAATGCTCTCCCAGCCGCTTGTGGCTGCTTTACCGCCCGTCCTCCCCCAGGGCAGTGCACAAGGGCTGGGGCGAAGACAGGTTTCTTCGCCGTTTCGGTCACATACTGCAGTAGTCGCCTGGAGCACCTTATTCTTTAGCTGCCCGTTAAAAATGAAGATGATCTGATGGAATAGGGGTGAAGCTACACACCACTGGATGGTGTAATCCATTCCCTGTCTTCTAGGAAATGTCACAGCCACCCACGAGCTCCCATCTACCCCAGCCAGTATACATATAAAAACAACAAATAAAAACCTGTGACACCAACCATCAAAACCAAAAAGCTGCAAACAAACAAAAAAAATAGCCCAAGCAGAGTTTTTACCCCCAAAAGGGAGGAGAACCAGAGACTCCACTAAGGCCCCTGGGGACTTTGCTATGGCTACTCGTTGCACATGGAAGGCACTCAGACACTAGCGTGATGGGCGGCAGCATAAACCCTAAAATTGAGTTCTGGGGCTGGTTTTGGACCTCACGCTTAGCTGGAAAAGGTGCACGATAGGCAGCACGCCACAGCGCAGGACATGCCCCTGTCCCTTCATGGACACCGAGTATCAAAACACTGCAAAATGCTACCCCTGCCATCTCCCGGATTAGAACCGCAGTCGAATCAGAAAGCTGCTGGGAACTCTATGCTTAATCTGTCCAGCTCTTCCAGACGGTATCAGTGTCATCTCGAAGCCATGTTTGCTCTTCGCCCCACCAGTACCAGAGCGACCCTTAGCCTCCGCGGTACTGTGCCTGGAGGTGGGAGCTTCTGAGCAGGGCCGGCTCTAGGCACCAGCGTTCCAAGCATGTGCTTGGGGCGGCCCTTTTCAAGGGGCAGCACTCCGTTTTTTTGGTTTTTTGCTTTGGCGGCAGCGCTCCGCTTGGGGCAGCAAAAAACCTGGAGCCGTCCCTGCTTCTGAGGCCCTTGACCTGCTCAGAGAGCAAGGTCTTTTCAAAGTGGATGCCTAAGAGAGGGGTTAGTGTTCCTCTTCTTGGGAGCCTTTCTAGGGGAGTGCTGAGCTGAGGTTGAAGAGGCGTTAGATACCCCTGAAGACTAATGTACAGGGGGGTTCTCCTCACCTGGCTCTGAAGCAGATCGAAGGGAGGGGCCCATCATTAACAATTGCAGCTTGATTTCCTGGTTCTTTCTTGCCCTGCATTTGAGGGCTAAACAGACGTTACACTTCTGTGGGACTTGTGACTTTCCTAAACAGTGAGCGCACGTAGAGTGTCCATCACTGAGCAGGACGGCCTTGCGGTACGTGAGGCAACGTTTAAAACCCGGGGAACAGGACATGCCTCTCCCAGCGAGGAAGGGCTCTGGCGAGGGAGGAAATAAACAATCCTCCAAATAAAAGTCAACCAACTAATAACATGAAGCTCAGCTAAGCTCAGCAAAAGCAAAGTAGCCAAAGCACGCTCAGTGCAGACAGGCTAGGCTCCATCTCAGGCCAACGCAGTTGAGAAGGAACTGGGGGCGGTTCACCTGCACAGCTCTGTATAGCCACATGCTTGAGGAAGCCCTGAACTTTGTGGCTCTGGTCCCTCTAAAAGAAACAGTAGGGTCTGAAGTGGCTCAGCAGAGTCTGGGTCAAATGGCTGAGGTTTCCCTAGGTTAATTAGAATCATAGAACCATAGAATATCAGGGTTGGAAGGGACCTCAGGAGGTCATCTAGTCCAACCCCCTGCTCAAAGTAGGACCAATTCCCAACTAAATCATCCCAGCCAGGGCTTTGTCAAGCCTGACCTTAAAAACCTTTAAGGGAGGAGATTCCACCACCTCCCTAGGGAACCCATT
>NW_020664482.1:2467075-2513067 GCF_002925995.2 Terrapene triunguis | reverse complement strand
TACCACTGAGAACAGTCTAGATCCATCCTCTTTGGAACCCCCTTTCAGGTAGTTGAAAGCAGCTATCAAATCCCCCCTCAATCTTCTCTTCTGCAGACTAAACAATCCCAGTTCCCTCAGCCTCTCCTCATAAGTCATGTGCCCCAGCCCCTAATCATTTTTGTTGCTCTTCGCTGGACTCTTTCCAATTTTTCCACGTCCTTCTTGTAGTGTGGGGCCCAAAACTGGACACAGTACTCCAGATGAGGCCTCACCAATGTCGAATAGAGGGGAACGATCACGTCCCTCGATCTGCTGGCAATGCCCCTACTTATACAGCCCAAAATGCCGTTAGCCTTCTTGGCAACAAGGGCACACTGTCGACTCATATCCAGCTTCTCGTCCACTGTAACCCCTAGGTCCTTTTCTGCAGAACTGCTGCCTAGCCACTCGGTCCCTAGTCTGTAGCAGTGCATGGGATTCTTCTGTCCTAAGTGCAGAACCAAACTGCTTTGTCGGGAGGGAAACATGTTTGTTTCTTTTGGCAAGGAACTGCACTAAGCATTCGAATAGCATCTAATGCCCATGCTGATGTGAGGCTCCAAATTGCACTGCTACTCGCTTGCTGCTAGACAGAAAAACAAACAACAGAGAGAACTCTCAGTGGAGCTACCCATCTGCCTCTTCAGCTGCCCTCCCAAAACTCAGAGTGCAGAAGTACTTATGTTTAAAGAGTTTCCCTGCTACTTTATCATCTTAGCCTTACAAATACAAACATTTTAATTACACAGATTTGATGTAAAGACTTGTTCGTTATCCATTATTACTGGCGTGCTGCCAACTTTTGCATGTGCAGATGAGATATATCTCAATCTTTGCGAATGCAAATATTCTGTTGTCAGAAGTGCCATTTTTTATTTTTGTCTGGAACAGTCCAGGCGTGTGTGTGTGTGTGTGTGTGTGTGACTATATAATGGTTATCATTTTGTTTTCTGTGTCCTACCTCTTTAAATATCTAGGAGTCAGCTGCCATTTTATGAAGCAGAGTCGATACATCATTCTACAGCAGCACCACACAGTGTGGTCTCTCCTGGAAACTGCTTTTGTTGTTCCTTGTCTGTTTTCATGAAGCTAAAATAGAAGTTCTTCACACTAAGAAGTAAATGAGGTCACTATTTATGCATGGAAAATTTGTGATACAGACAACTTTCTTTTAATCAGTGTTGGCAGGTTTACAAAGTTATCAAATAATCCAAAATTAAGAAATTCAAAGAAATTTTTATAAAATAAAGGAAATATTTTCTAACACATTTTTTGTAAAACAATCTCAGGCTTGAGAAAGAATATTAAAGATTAATACAATAATTTAAGCAATTGATTTTGTCCACATTATCCCCACTGGACCCACACTCAAACCAAAATGGCTGTGTTCAAAAAATTCTCATGAAAGTCAATTGAACACTATGATTGACACCACAAAGTATTTTGAAATTATTGTAACTTTATATGTTATAATACTATAATGATCAGCATTAAGAAAATGTCCCAGTTCCCAATTGTCACAAAAGTGTTCAAGGACGTTGTAGATGTTTGTCTGGGAATTGCCTCCTCCAAAAGGTAGGTGGAGAAGGGGAACCAGGCTTTCTTGGGTTACAGTTGGAAGTTTAGACAAAGTTTTCACTGAGGTTTTGTGCACCACCGATGGTCCAATATCACTTCATACTTCAGACTCCTTCTTCTTCTTCAAAACAACTGGACGGATGACTAAATCTTCTGGAGAAGATGATTTCAGTGCAGCATTTTACTTGGAGAAAAATATAGCTGTTCCTGTGATGGAGAGAGATCTGCTAGGCCAGCAAGAATGAGAGGACTTCATCACGCCACTTTGCTTCAGATGACACAATGTTTGGGCTGTGTGCAGAGCCATTAAGAACACAAGAACGGCCATACTGGGTCAGATCAAAGGTCCATCTAGGCCAGTATCCTGTCTTCCGACAGTGGCCAATGCCAGGTGCCCCAGAGGGAATGAACAGAACAGGGAATCATCAAGTGATCCATCCCCTGTCGCCCATTCCCAGCTTCTGGCAAACAGAGACTAGGGACACCATCCCTGCCCCTCCTGGCTAATAGCTATCGATGGCCCTATCCTCCATGAACTTATCTAGTTCTATTTTGAACCCTGTTATAGTCTTGGCCTTCACAACATCCTCTGGTGAGGAGTTCCACAGGTTGACTGTGCATTGTATAAAAACATACTTCCTTTTGTTTGTTTTAAACCTGCTGCCTATTAATTTCATTTGGTGGACACTAGTTCTCGTGTTATGAGAAGGAATAAATAGCACTTCCTTATTTACTTTCTCCACGCCAGTCATGATTTTATAGACCTCTATCATATCTCCCCTTAGCCATCTCTTTTCCAAGCTGAAAAGTCCCAGTTTTATTAATCTCTCCTCATATGGAAGCCATTCCATACCCCTATTCATTTTTACTGCCCTTTCTGAACCTTTTCCAATTCCAATATATCTTTTTTGAGGTGGGGTGACCACATCTGCACGCAGTATTCAAGATGTGGGCGTACCATGGATTTATAGAGAGGCAATATGATATTTTCTGTCTTATTATCTATCCCTTTCTTAATGATTCCCAACATTCTGTTCACTATTTTGACTGCCACTGCTCATTGAGTGGATGTTTTCAGAGAACTATCCACAATGACTCCAAGATCTTTCTTGAGTGATAACAGCTAAGTTAGACCCCATTGTCACGTGACAAGCATCCACTCTCTAGTCTTTCAACTCTTTCTTCTAAACACACCTTTCACTGAAACCACCACCCTAAGCAGCTCCGTTCTTCATCTGTCTGACCCACACAAGCCGCTGCAGTGGTGTGTAACGAATGCACCTCCAGGTCATGCAGAGCACCATGACTCTCTGTTGTATGTTGTCTTGGACAGTAAGCTTCGTAGGAGTGTGCGTGTGCGGGAGTTCATGGCCGTCCCTCCCCGTCAGTCTCAGAGGGAGACCACACCCCCTCGCTACAGTGTGGTATAGGAACCTATATAGAGCAGATTAGCTTCATTTTCCAGGTGACATCAGGAGCAAAAAATAAAGTAAGCCGCTATAATTAACGACCTGTTTATACAGCGTGGTCACTGAGCTATGTGACAGTCTGATGTCGAGCTGCTGCACTCCGGATAAATAATGAAAGAGTGGCTGGAGCAGGGGGACGGGATCCGGGGTCACCCCTCTCCCAGGCGGGGGCAGCTAACCACTGGGCCTCAGAGTCATTCTCTCTGGCCCAGTGACCACTCCACTGTGGGCGAATGGTTAAACCGTCAGTGAGCCAGAGAAAGAGAGTGAAGTACGCTCTGAAGAAATGTGTGGGCAGAACGCTGCTCTGGATGTCACACATTCGAATGCTAAGGCACAATAGGATGGGTTCATTCTGAATGTGCAGATTTTCCTGGGTTTAAATCAGATCCTGATAGTTACTCCTATACCATGCATCCGCCTACTGGTTTAATTTTAGCCATGTACAGCTAAATGTTCACTCAATGCTGTATTATTAACTAATTTAAATGTCACAGTCCTAGATGAAGCACTCAACCCTGGAATTAAATTAAGGGTTTCTGCTTTCGTCATGGTCTAGGAAAGCACAGTTTGCATGTTCTACAGTAGCAGCAAAGCCAGAATTACAGCCTGGGTATTCCGTCTGCGTGCACGACTGACACTAGAGACAGCAACAGTCCAAACTTGTAAAGGCTGAAGCCAAGAAATCCGAAGAAGTGGGTTGTAGCCCACGAAAGCTTATGCTCTAATAAATTTGTTAGTCTCTAAGGTGCCACAAGTACTCCTGTTCTTTTAATGGAAAGGCTGTAAGTGATTTTAGGCCTAGCTTTGGAGGTAAGAGAAGGAATAGTTCCCAATGTTGCGCTGGGATCTGCTGGTGTGGACTCCCGTTCCTGTGCAGAGTACCACTTGGCCTCTGCCTGGGCATAGGGATTCATGCTAGTGTGAGGCACTGCTTAGTGTGTGGGACACATCCCTCTTGGTACGTGATGCCCAGAGGAGCTGACACTGCTACAGCTCCCAGCTGGAAGACCCCCATGGGAGTCCTTGACAAATCTGGCCCTTGGTGTTTTAGTAGCTCCCATTCTGGGTCAGGGAGCTGCCAGGTTCACGCCCCAGGTGTGACTGAGACGATCGTCACAACTCCGGCAGATGGCACGGCAGGATCAGGGGTTCAGTAAACATTAATTTAGCACAGACGAGGGATCCAAGCCAACCCCCTGGACTGCAACGATCCGAAGTCCTTTTCACGCAGGGAGAGGAGAAGCACCTCGGTGGCTGTGTGGGAGGAAAGCTAGAGCTGCGGGTAAATACACCCGTGCCCCGCAACGCTGGCGCTGCCTGGTGGAAAAACACCAGTGGGAGAAGAGAAGGAAAAGACGAGTGTCGCTAAGGTTGTGTCTGTCCTGCCACTAGAAGGAGGCCCCCTGCCGTTGTCATCAGGCTCATCTACCCACGTGGGGGAAACACCCTCTTAAGAGGGAATGTGTCATCCTCTGGGGATGAGCGCATGGCTGGTTTGTGCGATGGACTGCTTTCACAATAGCTATTGGGAGGTGGCATGGCCCAGTGGATAGCGCGGTATCCTGGCCATAGGAGTCTAAGTTCTCCCCTTGACTCTGCCCCTGACCTGTGTGAACTTGGACCTAGACTGTCTTGTCTGCTTAGCCTGGAAACAAACACTTCGGGGCAGAGACTGTGTTTGTCCAGGACAATGAGGCTCCACTCTTGTTTGGCATTATGCAGTAATACAAATAATAGGAAAATGGAACTGGATAGAAAATGAAGCCACTCTGCGTGCCTGACGGGAGGTGAGAAGATCCACCTGCTGTCAGAAGGGAAATGTTTAGCTGTGTTACCACGAGAGGTCTGCCTAGGGACGTGGCCTGTTAACAGCTCTTTTCTACAGTTTGATACAATGTAAGAGCCAACCAGGACGTTTTGCAGTTCTCAAATTGCCTTTGCTTTTTTTCTTATCCTCCTAGCCACAGTCAGGACATAATGAAATTCCCCTTCCTTTCTTCAGCTAATACTTAAAAAAGACAACAAACAACAATAGGAACTTTTCCAAGTGGATATCATGTGCACGCACACACACAAGCTTGCTACAAAAATGCTCGAATAGACCTTCACTCCTGAATATCTCATTTCCCCCCCTAGAACCCGTTTGGCAGATTCTGTAGCCCCTTCACTTGTTCTGCAGATTATTCCTTTTAACTAGAGCTAGTCAGAGAACGGTAAGTATTGGCTATGGAAAAAAATTCAAAAGAAACTTTCCCCTCCCCCCAAAAATGTACATAGACATTTTCCGTTTTTTCAATTAAAAATATTTTATGGATTTCAAAAAAGTTTTAGGCTTTTTCAATGAAAAACCAGAAGATTTAGAAAGTAAAAATTTTCTGAAAAACTTTTGCTTTGAAAAAAGACCATTTTTGTTGCCAAACGTTTTTAAAAGATTTTGACCAGCTCTCCTTTAAACAGTTTTTGTTTTCTCTGCACTCTTCTAGGCCAGGTCTGCCAGGAAGTTGCAGTAGAGTTCCTAATAATAGTTATGGGGTCCTAGCGCTGCCTGGCCCATCCACTTTTCACTGGGGTAGACCCCACCCCCTTCCCCTCCTCTTCCCCCCCGAGGTCCCACCCCCTGGCCAGGGCAGCGGGGAGCTCGGGGGTAGGGACACAGGCAGGGGCCTGCTTTCGGCCCTACCCCACCCTGGGCGGACTCCCTGGCTCCGCTCTGGCTTCTGGCTTGGCTGGGTGCAGGGCCTCAGGGGGAAGAGGCGGGGCAGGGGTGGGGCCTTAGGGGGGCCCCTGGCCCCTCCACTTTTGTGAAGGCTCCAATGCCCTTCAAGGCCTGTCTTGGGCAGCGCTGCTGTCATGCTGTGTGATCATCTAACAGCAGGTCGGGATCCAACAGCACCCCAGGCTATGACAGATGCACACCCCCTGCAAAAGGGGCAGAAAGAATTCTTGCTGGAGCCCCCAGTTGCTGCCCCAACCTGCCGCCATAGGAGTTAGGCTGCATGGGACTGTATTTGAGTTCCCCAACTGCAGCTAGTTTGACAAGTGAAGCAGCCATAGACAAGCAGGAGTCGATTGAGTTACACCAGAATCCATGCACGGGGATTCCAGCCCGGAAAGGGTGACGTGCTCAGACCTGCATCTCCAGTGAACCGGCTCTCCTTGTTTAGCCTCGGTCCTACCAAAACGATATGTAAACTGTGGGCCTTATCCAGCTGCAGTCACATGAACGGGGGCTGGATCAGGACCTAGAGACCAGAAAAATGCATCCTCCTCTGGGGGGAAAAGTGCCGTTTGTTTACCAGCAAACAGAAACACCAGCAGTGGAGATTGGAAATGGAGGAGAAGACCACACCCTGCTGACATCTCCAAGTGTAAATGATCAGGGCTGCAATGTGACTAGGGCCGCAGGACAAACATTCCCCACTGGTGACTAGAGACACAGAATTATTACTGACCACAGGTTGGCAGGCCCTCAGACTTACACCTCAACTGAAAGTTGGGACAAAGGGCAGCAGAGTATCTCTGCAAGCAAGAGTCTAACCTAGCCTGCCGCCAAGGACCACAGAGCCTTCCTCCTTCCCAGGAGAGTGCCCCTCCCCAACCCCACAATAACCTGCAAATTAGCTGGTTCCCAGGTGCCACGCCTGAGGGCACTGGCTACTTTCCAAAGGGGAAGAGCTACAAAGCCAGAAAAGAGGAACACAGCTGCAAGGAAGGAAGGGGGTCAGTTTCTGAGAGGGAAGCTGCTCCAGTTTGCATGTGGATATAAGGGATCAATGGAAAACTATTCAGAGTTTGCTTTTCAATACAGCACCAGAGGGTGGTGCTCTGGCCTCATGCTTATAATCACACACAGGTTTAAAAAAGGAAACTTAATGACAGCAAGAAAAACTACGAAGGGCACCAGGGTTTTCTTGGGTTATGTTAGCAATGTTGGACAGAAAAGCAAACTCTAACTGTGAAATACTGGTTTTTCCAACACCATGCAGACCTTATGATCTATAACAGCGCAAGACAGTGACCTGAAGGAGATTTCCTAGAGCAGCACTGTATTTAAAAGCCTACATTTAAACTGTGAATCCTAGGACACAAGAGAAAAATAATCTGAAAACCAAGGTTGAGTCTTAAAAAATACATCAGTCACGGAAAAAGCATAGTAGATGCACATTAACGTGGTTTTTCTTAGAAGACATCCCTGTGAACTAAACCTAGACATGGTGGTGGTCTGATTGCTATGGAAAGTTGCTAGTGAATTTTCAGAAATAGCAATGGAATATTGTTTGCAAAGGTACGGTGTCATCTCCTGCAGAAATGGCAAACTAATGACTGTGCTGTGATTGCTGCTCTTAGAGATGAGATTGGAGGAGCAGGATGACTAACAGCACATGCACGCATCCCCCTTTTAAAGCATTCAGGTGCAATGCTGAGTCGGCCCCTGCACTGCTTACTCAAGCAAAAGTCCCACTGAAGACCAGGCAAATCTTTTCCGAGGAAGGACAGCAGAACCAGGCCCATTGTAAATATCTCAGGAAGGCTCTGGTACCTTTCAGCACAGGGATAGCCAATGACACACCTATGGCGCGTCACTTAGTGCCTGATCCTGCAGCCCTTACACGCACCAGTGCTTCTGTGAAATCGATAGTGTGATTTGCATGTGTAAGCACTACTTGTCTGAGTAAGGGATTGAAATATTGGGCCCCTGTTCTTTACCCAAAGCAGATTGGGGCAGCATTGTCACATCATTTCAGTCAGATATGAGTAACCTTTGTGAAAGGAAAAAACAATATGTAGCTTCTTCCATGAACTGCAGACTAAGAGAAGTGATTTGAAGTCCAGGAAAGTTGTCTTGACTTTGCTACTGACATGAGTAGAATGTGTCCTGCGCTTTGTGCCTGAAGACCTGTTTGCATGTTCATCATTGCCTTGTGATATCCAACAGGAACCTTGATTGCCTCTTAATAAATGGGACCCCAGGGGAGTTTCTCCTGCTCAGTTTCTATGATTAGGCTCTTGGGACCAATTGCAATAATAGAGCCAATGGTTTAGCAATAAAATGAGCTCAGGTTTGCCCCTGACAACCTGAAGTTTTGAGTTATGGTTTATTTATTTTTTTAAATTTCAAGTTTAAAAAAACCCTCAGACTAGTTTGCACCAAAATTTCAGAAAGAGTGAAAGCTAAATTGTCCCTGTTCCCCTACAGAATCCACTTTAAACAGCGTAATTCCTAAAAGTTTAACTCTTATCCTGAATATCCTGGTGTGACGCATGGCTAGAAAGGGTTAAACATCCTGCAAAGTAAGTAACCCACAGAAGACATGTGGGGAGATAATGTTTGTATTTTTGTGTATTTACATATGTATGTGTAGGGTCCACAATGTAATCAACAGTCCCTGTCTCTGCTGTATTCTGATATCATTTACATGAATTGTAAACACGGGATATCTCAGTAGTCATCTCTCTTTGAAATGTACTGTGAATGGTGGAGGAACAAGCAAATGGCCTTACATTAATTCATATTGCTAAGTACCCACGATGGACCTCCTTCAAAGTCATCCTAATTCCCTTTTGCTCCCCAAGAAAATCCCAACTTGTCAAAGAGGACATGAAATTGTATAAAGATCCTTGGGTCCTGATGCTGTAATCTCAGATCTGCTTAGATTTCATCAGGGGAAGTTTGAGTCGCAAAACTGAGGTCCCAGTTATGCTGGGACACCCTGAATATGAGATTTGGACATTGGACTATGACCTATGAACTGAATTCTAAAGGAACTCTTTGTAACTACACAGCTCCCCATCTCTGCTGTGAATCTGCACCTCAGGGAATTGAAGTCATGTCTGTATGTATATCGATCTTTTAACCAGACTCTCTGTCTTTTGTTTTTTAATAAATTTTAATTCAGTTAATAAGAATTGGCTGTAACGCGTATTTGGGTAAGTTCTGAAACGTTCGTTAACCTGGGAGGTGATGTGTCCGATCCTTTGGGATTGGTAGAACCTTTTCTTTTATAGAATGAAATAAGATTTACAAAAATTTTCATCATATGTGATGTGGGTACCTGGATGGAGGCCTGAGGCTGGATCACTTTAAGGGAACTGTGTTGTTTGGACTTCTGAGTAACCAGTGAGGTAATAAAGAAGCTGTTTTATGCTGGCCTGGTGAATCTAAATATTGGAATATCCACCAGCTTTATGGTGTTTGTCTGCCCCATTCTTTGAAGTTCACCCTCATTGAGTGACCACAGCTGGTCCCCACTAGGACCCCGGTCACACCTGGAGTAGAGGAAATATTGTCCATTGCAACCTCCTCAAAGGAGACAACGTATACAATGTAGGTTTCACCGGCGGGCTAAAGGATAGAGGAACACACAGGAGCAGGGGACACGCACTGCTGGCACTGGTGTGTAACTCTCCTTAGAGATTTCCCAAGGCATGGCACACATTGCATTACCCATTTCCTCAGGCAGAAGAAAAAAGGTAACTCTGCCAAGATAGAAGGGTGCAGCTTCTCCTGCAGTAACAGGCTGGCAAAGTGTATTACCGCAGGTTATAAAAGTGGTATTTACTGTAAAGAAAATAGACCGAATATGTTCCCCAGAACATGGGATAAAGCATCTCCCCAGGTAAGAGAGACCAGGCTGCATCCTGCTGGGAGGGGAGTGCCTCGGGATGGAGGCTGGGCTTTTGTCCTCACCTCCACTCCCCTCAATAACCCATGGGGAGTGTGGCTTAGCCATGGTTTTGCCAGTGTTTTTCCCAAAGGGGGTGGCAGTTCTGTTGTTGGCATGGCAGGCCTCACCGCGTAGCTCTGTTGCAGGTAACTGATGTATGTGTGTAAGTAAAACGTTTTTATTAAAGCTAATGTTTAAAATCAAATGTACACAAGTTAAGAGGGAAGGTCCTGTACATCTGGGGTCAGGCTTGAGTTGTGAGGGATTACAAGTGCCGGTTACAAGGATCACGAGATACCTACATATCACATAACCAGCATAGGCCCAGATTGGGGAGCGGGAGTTTTTAGAGCGTCAGTGGATAAGTGGGCTTGGGTACGCCACCCAGGGAATGTATTAAGCGTCCAAGTCAGTATTGGTGTAGTTAATAAGTACATGGGTGGGGTGCGTCCCTCGGTTCGTCAGGAAAGGAAGTGGGTTATTTCCCTGGTCGGCGTTCTCGGTTACTCGACCTGGTACTGGCGGTGTCCCGTGATGTGTTCCGTGTAGATGTCTCTGGACCACCTTATGATGTCTGACACCATGAGCTGTCTCATGAGCCGGGCATAGCGCCGACCGACTCTGTATGCTCTCAGCACTGGCTTGTTGTGGGGGTCCCACGCGCCCAGGGCTCCCACGATCAGTGCGTGAATCTGGACCTTGTAGCCATGGGCTCTCAGGGTGTTGGGCAGCGGGGTGTATTTCAACACCTTCCGAGCTCGGAAGGTACACTTAGGGGTTGTCCAAATGGAGAAATTGATTGGCATACCCATAGAGGAATAATTATACAGTAGTTATGCCAGTCAATTTCCCCAAGGAGCCGCTATTCCAGAGTTTATGTGACTTCTTCTGACTCTGCATCCCTGATTTCTGTTCACCCAGGAAGCTGACCTGCAAGGCTCCAGCCATCTGCTACTGCTGGGCGAAGGGGTGGTCCTGGTGTCAGAACGAGACACTGGTCCTGGAAGAAGGGGCAACAATATAATGCAGTCAGTCTGGCGTGGATCTCCCCGACGGCAAGGCATGGTGTCACGGGGGTTCTTTGTCAGCTAGTTGGGTCCTGGTTTACTTAGGGTGAATATTGGTGACTTTCTATAATTAATCCTTGGAAAAATGACATGAACTCAAATAAAAACAATTATAGCAAACACGCTCTCTCACACCATCACCTCCTGTCTCCTGAATAACAGGCCATAATGTAATAGCTGTTGTATTCATGATATCCTAGCTGGGAATTGCTGTCTGCTCTCAGCGCACTGCAGCCTGCGGGGTCCTAGCATCGAAGCTCAGAACTGGGCGAGCTCTGAGTGTTTGGAAGCAGAACGCATATGAGGCAATTCAGTCTGACAGGGTGGGGGGCCGCCTGTAAGCGAGAGCTAGAGGACAGGGGAGGCTGACAGGGCTGGCTATTTAACTTACATCACGCTACAAATCATACCCGGCGTGATCTTTAGTGGCCACTGTCCATTGGCAGTCAGAACCCCTTTAGGCATTTGTTTTGACTACTGACTTCCAGAGCGTACCAGCCCCCCCCGAACATCAGGCCGCAGGGCAAGATTGCAAATCTAAGCCACAGCCTGCATCAGAGAGGGGTGGAGACAGCAATAGGGCATGAGGGGCCGGGTGTGGGCAGGGCCTCAGGCAATACCAGGCCTCGAGCTGGGATGAGGGAACACACAGGAGCAGGAAGGTGTAGGTGCCAGCTCCCATGGGCAGAGCGGAGCTAGCTCTGAGTGAGCGGATTGCTAACAATAGCAGTGTAGCTGCATCTGCCCAGAGAGGGAGGGGCTAGCTGCCCTGAGTACAATCCCGTCTGAAACCCTAGGTACTGGCTCATGGCAGCCAGCCCATCCCTCAGCTAGCTACACCCCAGCTCCAGTGTAGACTTACACATCGGGAAGGGCCCTGCTACCCCCTTCCACAGGAGGAGATCTGTACTCCTCCCGACATGGGCTAGCCCAGCTCAGGAGCTGATGCAGAGAGAGAGGTTACTGTTGTCTCTGTGGGGAGTCCAGGGTCATTGTTTGCAGCAGACTGTGCCAGTCCTCATGCTCTAGAACAGGGGCAGGCAACCTGCGGCACGCATGCCAAAGGCGGCACGCGAGCTGATTTTCAGTGGCACTCACACTGCCCGGCTCCTGGCCACCCGTGCGGGGGGCTCTGCATTTTAATTTAATTTTAAATGAAGCTTCTTAAACATTTTAAAAACCTTATTTACTTTACATACAACAATAGTTTAGTTATATATTATAGACTTCTAGAAAGAGACCTTCTAAAAACGTTAAACTGTATGACTGGCACGTGAAACCTTAAATCAGAGTGAATAAATGAAGACTTGGCACACCCCTGCTGAAAGGTTGCCGCCCCCTGCTCTAGAAGCCTGTAGTTGTGCGTGGACCCTGCACAGGGGCATAAGCTAAAGGGAATGTGCACATCCTCCATAGCACATCCTAAGCCCTAATTTGTTTTTACAGTAAGAGAACGAAGGTCTAATTCTACCAAGCCCACAAATACGGCCTTGCCTATTTCTGAGGCCAGTGCCGGAATACCCAGCTCTCTAGGCCAGTGATACTCAGACGGGGGCTCGCAAGCGGCTCTTTAATGCGTCTCCTGCAGCACGTGCTATTAAAACACGTTGGGATTTCATTATTAACCCATCTAAGTTATTAACCAATCCGGATGCGTTTACTATATTGTCGTTGATCAAATAAAAATACTCGGTCAGTCATTTTGCTGTGAGAATAATATATATGTATATAGACTAATGTGATGGGGCAAGGCCAGATGGCTACAGTAAAGTAGTGAGGAACGGGTATGTTAGCCCCAGGCTAAACAAATCCCTGATACCGTGGTAACCAAATGGCAGTTGCTCCAGGTTAATCAAGATACCTGGGGCCAATTAAGATCCTTCTAGAAGGCAGTGGAGATGGCTAGATTGATTGGGACACCTGAAGCCAATCAAGGACTGGCTGGAACTAGTTAAAAGCCTCCCAGTTAGTCAGTGCGGTGTGGGTGTCAGGAGTTATAGGAGGGAGGAATGAAGTAGTATGAATCCATATCAGGTGCAAGGAAGGAGACGCTGAGGTAATGGTGAAGGAGATGTTGAGTGGGGGCTGCTGTGGGGAAGTAGCCCAGGGAATTGTACATGTCCTATTTCCAAAAAGTCAGCTACCATAGCTGCTAATTTTAGGGTCCCTGGGCTGGAGCCCAGAGTAGAAGGCGGGCCCGGGCTCCCTGATTAATCACTGAGACTGGGAGACAACAGAGACTGTGCGAGGGAGGGTTGTTTCTCCTCACCTCCCTTGCTGGTTTATGATGGAAATGGCTCAGTAGACTGTGACCCTTGCCTCTAGAGAGAGAAGGGCTATGTGGAGGGTCACAGTGAGCCTCTGAGGTTAGCAAAATCCGTCAGGAAACACAGGACCCACGGAGTCAAGGACAGAACTTCGTCACACTAAATATTTCCCCATCATGCTGTTTCAATCTGACTAGATTGTACTATATCCAATGAAACAATGAATTCACACTGCTGAGGCTCGTTTGGGTAATGTCGATTGCTAATTTGGCTCCTGAGCCACTGAGAGTCTGAGTAACGCTGCTCGTCTGGCTTACATCTCAAAGCAATGGGTCCAAGGAGAGAAGAAAACACATTCCCTGATAGCACATTGCATTCAAAAAGCCCAGTGCGTGGCTGCTAGTAGGAACTTACATCTTGGAGCAATGATGTCAGTCTCTTCAAACAGAGAAGTTCAATAGCGTCACAGAAGTCAGCACTGCCCCCTCACTGGGGCATCTGGTTTATGAGGGCTCAGGCGTAAGGCCAAGTACCTGCTATTTTCAGCACTGTTCAGAAACAAACGTGAGTTCCCCGAAGCAGTTCAGTGTAAAGGCAAACAGTGACATTCTGGGGAGGGGAGCATGAAGTCGCAAACAACACCTCCGATGAAACTTTATTTAACCAGACAGAACCTTTACGCTTAGAAGCAACTGCTAAATCCACCAAAGACCAAATGTCAGCCATTGCCCTTTAAAGCACAAGACAAATGACCACACTAAAGGACACATTACAATAAGTAAAGCTGAAATTGTCATGTGTGCTCAGAGTAATTGGAGGAGATGAATGCTGGTTAGCCCCAGCTTTGGGCTCATGACCATGTTGTTGTGAGGTCCAAATGTTTGGAGTCAAAATTAAAAACCTAGCACAAGACACGGTGACCAGTTTCCTAAAAGCACCCAAAGAGACAATTTCCTTTTCTTCTCTAGGGCATCATGACATCAACGATTCAGCTACTTCTAGTCATAAACAAGCTGCACTAATTAATTTTCATAAATAGCTTTCTCAAAAGAAGAGTGCAGTGTATACCTTGGTGCAGTTATGTTGGGCCAGCCAGCCATGACTAAACACTTAAGATGTGAGCACCCACTGTTCAAAAAACCCAGAAGCAGCAGCGTGAGCTCCCACATACTTAATGTGGTAATTCTGGTTTGAAATTAGACAGGTATGAATGAGCTCCTTCATATACAAGATGTGCCAAGAGACTGGTGCAAATCTCCCACCTGTTTGCCTTGTGAAAGCATATGAATGGCTTGGCCGACCTGTCCAATCTTACCACTACCTGGTGCATTTCTATGGATGACGGGGGTTATTATTAATAGGATTGCACTGCCATACGCACAGCTGATCTGACAGGACCACCATTGCAATGGGAATGGGGTCTGCTCAAGGTACAGTATTGCTTATATGCTTAGCAGTCCAAAAGGCCAGCTAGTTAAAATGTCTGGAAGGAGCAGGAACACTGGGAGAAAGGCCATCACTACAGACACAGAACTAATGCAGACAAAAGTCACCACGACTGACAGTCACCACAATAGAGATGTAGGAACTGGCTGTGGGCAGGTCTAGTGGTCTAGTGGTTAGAGTCATGGAATGAGAGCTGGGGTCAGAGCCCGGTGCCACGCCGGGGCTAAAGCTGGAATCAGCATCATAGGTAGGGTGTAGGAGCAGGGCTCTGGAGCAAGGCAGGGCCTGGGAACAGGCAGAGCCTGGGATGAGGAGGGCAGGCAGGACAGCAGGGCTCAAGAGTCAGGCAAATAAGCTTCATCTGCCACTGTTAGGGATTCGCTTCGTTGCTCAGACAACTTCCTGTCCCTCTCTCTGGTTTAAGTAGTGCATCCCAGCCAATCGGTGGGGCTGGACGTCTCCCCAATCAGGAGCTTCATGGACAGGGCCCTTTGTGAGCTAGAGTTTGGCTAGTCCCATTCTCCGGTGGTTTGGATGAGAGCCCCGGTCTGAGCGATAGCGGAGGATCCACAGGCCTGGGGTTGAAGCTCACAATCCCTCCCAAGGAAGGCATATGAGTTCTAGATAATCAGGAGTCCCTCATGGTTAGCAACAGGACAGGAGGGTAGTTTGAGCCAAACAGCCTTCCAGTATTTGTCTACACTAGTCAGGGATAACTGGATGGATACTCTTCTTCTGGAAAAACAGGGGCCTTTTTCCAATTTAGCTTAATCCGTTTTGGATTAAGCTAAATCCAGTTAAGCTAAATAAGTGTCCACATAGAGAGCTATTCCGCAATAGCTATTCCAGTCAGTGTCCCTGTGGAGATAAGTCCTAAGTCCCCAAGTACTCTAATCCAAGTGCTTCGTAGAGCCATTGCATCCAATGGGCTTCTGAAATCAGGGCAGAATTTGGACCTATATATTCGTATAGTAGGGATACATTCGGCACGTACAAGGAATATACTTGGTTCTACGCACCGGCAAAGCAGAGTAGATCGGCTGAGGTGGCTGGTTACAAGCTTTTGAAATACTTAGCATGAACATCCCCACTGCCTTTGTTACTCTCAGCCTGTCCTCCTGGCCAAGCACAGGAGCATGTTGCGCAGTCTGGCATGCAGTAACGCAGCTGTTCTCAAACTGGGGGTCGGGACCCCAAAGTGGGTCGCGACCGCCAGGGCTGGTGTTAGACTTGCGAGGGGCCAGGGCCAAAGCCTGAGCCCTGCTCACGCTGCACTCCCTGCCCCAGGAGCAGTGTGTAGCGCCTCACAGGGGGCACTGCCTGGTCCTTTTTAGCTGGATTGGCAAGTCTCTCAAAGGGCGGGTCTTTGACAGAGGGTGGGAAACTGTGTGAGAGAGAGAGATCCTGGGGCAGAGATTTGAACGCAGGTATCTCCCACTCTCCGGCAAGTGCCCTAACCACTACGCTACGGGGCAGTCTGAGGCAGGGACTCCCCAGTCTCTCTTGTTGATACTATTCTACTTTATGTAACATACTTAATAGTCCACGGGCCAGGGAAAGCGTGAGAATGACTCTTCAGCCAACGCAGAGGGGAATGTAGCTGGGCCACGGGTGCGTATCCCTGCTCCCCATCAGGCAGAGGGGGAATTTGAACCCAGATCTCACCCGCCAGCCTGGCGGAGTGCTTGAACCGCTTGGCTCTGGGTCGTAAGGGGGCAGGGGTTGCATTCAGGTTGTGTGCAGGAAAGGCCTAGCTCCAGAAGAGGATTCATGGCTGCGCCGCCTGAGCAGAGGGAGGTGCTGAAGTGCCTTTGAGGGGTGGAGTTAGGCCCCTCTTCTCTCCTGGGCCTTTCCGTGCTGGCTTTGGTGAATCCCATTCTGCGGTGCCTTCCTCTCCCTAGGCATGGTGTAAGGAGCCGGAGCGCCTCGCACGAGGCTGGGGATTCCACTAGGGGGCAGCGTGCCAAACCATTAGGCCTTGTGATGCTCAGCCCGTCCCCACTGCGGATATAGCCCCAAATCTGCAGCAGCCGAGGGGCAGTGTCTGCCTGGCATGCTGCTCCTGCTGCCCAGCCCTGCTGTGAGAGAGCCCCAGACCTGGGGCCGGGGTAGGCTAGAGGGTGGGGCAGGAATAACCGCTGGACTGGGCATGAGTTTCCCACCTGCACCACCAATGGCGCACGTGAACTGGGAGGGGACTGGAGCAAGCATTGTAGCCAGAGAGAGCTGTGCTGCCAAGGGAGACGGAGCGCCGCGTCCAGAACTCCAGATCGACGGGACCCAGAGGCAGGGTTCTGCACAGACTTCTCCACGGGTCCCTTCATCCTTTGCACAGGCCAGCTGTGCCTTTGAGCCACAGCATTCGGGGTACATGTTTTTAGGGTGACCAGATGTCCCGATTTTATAGGGACAGTCCCGATTTTTGGGTCTTTTTCTTATATAGGCTCCTATTACCCCCCACCCCCGTCCTGATTTTTCACATTTGCTGTCTGGTCACCCTACATGTTTTAGCTCCTCATGCAGGAATGTAAAACAAGCACCGTGGTTTTTTAACTCATGCTTGGAGCATGGGGAATCCCATAAGCAATGCACGCCCTGGCTCCCCCGTAGCAGAGAAGCCCTATCCGACTCTGCTCAGCTACGGGTACTAACAGTAGTTCCAGTCCTTGTTGCACTTTTGACCTTGGTAATGAGCTTTGAGACAAACAAGAGGCCTAGTTTTCAAAAGGGAAAACTGCATCCTGCTGTCTCAGCCTCGTCAAGCTCCCGCGGCTGGATGCTCACCCGGCTGCGGGTTTGGGTTCACGTGCCGGACCCACATACCCTTAAGCATCCCTTGCTCCCAGCAGTCTCTTCCCTTGGCCTCTCTGGCACACATGCTGATCCCTTCCCCAAAGTGGAAGCTCACAGTCCGGACAGTCCAGCTGCCCGAGGCCCCCAGGGCTGACTCCTCACATCCCCAGTTGTTGAAGCACACCCTTTTCCAGAGCTCCAGCCTTGGCGATGCACCTCTTCGGGGACAAAGGAAGCAAGCTAGCATACAGGCTTTGGAAGGGTTCCCAAAACCCAACCACTCTCCCCTCTAGATAGCACAGGGGTGACACAGATCTAGACAACACAGCAAAAACCCCTGGATGCTGCTCCCTGCCTCATTTCCCTCACCACTCTGAAGCATGCCTTGGGTCAGAGCCGTTTGAGGAGTCCAGAGCCCACCCCCCAGCCTAGGCCTTCTCCTCAAACCTTGGAGTCTCTCTCCTCTGCAGCCAGTTTTCTTCTTCCTCAGCTGGTCCCACCCTTAGAGGTCCCCTATGCAATGGAAGCACACCCTGCTGTTCCAAGCTTCCTTCATCTCTCTGAGGTTCCCCCGAGTTCCCCCTTTTTCAGGCCTTCAGTCCCACCCCGAGCCATTGCCTCTCCCAGAGTTCAGACCTGGAAGAACGAGTTTGTCCAAGCAGCAGCCCAATCTTTGTCCTGGGGGGCTGCCATGTGACTAGGGGACCATCAAGGTTTAACAACCCCCCTTGTTCACCCTGTCCAGGTGCCACTCAGCCTCATGCCCATTGCTTTCAGGCTCTTCCCTCAGGGCACAGTTTATGAATTCAGCTAAAACCCCCTCAAAGAAACCCAAACCAAAGCCATTCCCCTACCCAGCACCGCCTGCAGGGGCCTTTCAGTCTATGCCTCCTCATCTGCTCCAGGGCCATCACAGCAGCCAACCTCCCCCCAGCTGAGCTCTCCCAGCCCTTTATAGGGATTGCTTGCCCCCTGCCCAGCTGCCTCTAATAACGAGCGGGGCTGGCTGGCCCCAGATACCTGGCCCTTAAAGGGGTATGCCACAAGCAAGAATTTCTCTGGTTCTCTCCTGTGAGTTTTACCTCACCAGAGACGCAGACGCAGACACAGCAGCCAAGCCCCACACCCGTACTGGAGTTTGCAGTTGGCACCAGATACACAGCCCCCAGCCTCACGCAGAATTCATAACGCGCATGGCCAGATTCCCGCTACTCCTGCTAAGTACACTCACGCCTGACCTGCCGGAGAGCAGCAGGGACTAGCGATCACGGAATCATAGAGCCAGAGGGTTAGAAGGGACCGCCAGGGCCAGCTAGTCAATCCCCTGCCGAGAGGCAGGATTTGTTGTGTCTAAACCAGCCAAGACAGGTGGCTCTCCAGCCTCCTTCTGAAAACCTCCAGTGAAGGAGCCTCCACAACCCCCCTAGGCAGCCTGTTCCATTGTCGGGTTTTTCCTGAGATGAAGCAAATGCAAAGCTGTGGGGAGAAGGTGGCAGCTGAGCGCCCAGTTCCCCCCTGCCACTCACACAGTCATTGGCACTTGTGCAGAGCGGGTGCCCAGTGCCGTGAGTAAGTGGTGAGTTCTGACTGCCTGGCCATTCACACTCCCTTTGCCCAGGCGTGAATGGCTGCATAAGGTACTGGGCAGGGGAGAGTCAGGCACCAGAACACCCAGCCTGTGTAGATAACATGAGAAAATGAATTTGCTGCTGACGTCGTCCTACTTCCCTTAGGACACCAGGTCACATTTTGCCCAGGTGTAAATGGGCTGAAATCAGTGGAGCTCCACAAGGGACAGGCGTGGGCCATGCTATCTGCATTACCAAAAAACTGCAAAACAAGCCCTCGGAAGCAGCAGTCCTGCCTCCCAAGAGGTCCCTGCAGAACTGGAAGAGAGGAGGTGTTGGAGATCTTGACTGGCTGCATTGACAGCACAGTGGACAGCAGTCACACTTAGCCAGCCTGTGCTCTGCCTGCGTCCAGCTAGCACCATAAATAGCTCAGGTTCATGAGTGCTGAGTTCATCACCGAAAAAGAGCAAACAGATGTATTTAATTCACACCAAGCCTTGCCTAGTCTTAGCCCAGAATTTAGCCAGGACTTATTATCACAGGTATTATTTATATAGCACACAAGTGTGCTGGACAATCGAGTGCGATGGAACCACACAGGATGTCAGAGGGGCAGGGACTGTGCCAGGGGGCGACTCGGACAGCCGCGCCTAGTTACTTGTAATGACGTTCAGGGACAAAGTCAGCCCTGCTGTAAATGGCCGCATTTCTGCTGGAATCGGAGCTGACATTCTTTTCCATTCATAAAAAGTCATCAGCCAACCGCTGAGGACATCTGCAGCCAACCGCAACCCACTGGGCATCAGGATAGACCAGCACAAACACACAGAGAAATGACTCCTCCCCAATGCCCAGGAAAACAACCCCTGGGAAAACCCTGGCTAAACAAAGAAGCCTTCAAAACGCCCCAAAAGGCAACATACTCTGGCTCTCTCAGCCCAGGGCGAGAGATTGCCACTGGTGAGGGGGCCCCACCCAGAACACCCTGATCCCAGTCCCAGACGTGCCAATCTAGGCACTCTCAGGTATGCATCTCAGCTGAACTCAGAAGCTGGGATGGAAAACCTGGAGAGAGGCAGGTCTGAGACATACTGGACCCAAACCATTAAAGGCTGTCAGTGTCAACAGTTATGAATTGGAGCATAGGTGAAACATGCTCAAGGTGAGAAGCCCCGGTTAGCAGACTTTTGCATTCTGCACCAACTGGATTTCTGGAGTAGCCCCATCCAGAAACCATTGCAGTGTCTCAGTCCAGACATGACAAAGGCAAGGACAGCTGTTATGAGGAGCACCAGTAAAGTCACACACTCTTCTTGCCAAGCACATTTGCAATCTTGTTCAACTCTGATTTGAATCAAACCTCTCTCTATTGATACCTGTTCAATGAACAGTTCCACAGGCCAGTATACAGGTAAGAATAATAAATAATCCCTAGCTCGTTTCATCAAAGCACTTTACGAAGGAGATCAGGATTTTACGGAGAGGGAAATGAGGTACAGGGAGGGGATGTGACTTGCCTAAGGACAAGTGGTAGGCCAGTGGCAGAGCCAGGAAGAGAATGCAGGTCTCCTGAGCCCCACTTCAGTGCACTATCCATTACATCACACTGTCTCCCCACTACTGGTGGCACTGAAGTCTAGTTCTGTATTGGGACCGAAATTAGCATTGAATAAAATTCTAGATGAGCCGTGGATCAGGAATAAACCAGAACACGGATAGGAGCCAGGCTGGATTTCTCTGTGTTGTTTAATTTAGACAGGTGCCAGGAAGAGAGTTGCTTTAGGAAATACTATGTGTACAATTCTGAAGGATGCATCTGGCCCTCAGCCTATTGAAATTTTAAACCCACTGTAATCTAAACCACTTACCTCTGATTTCCTATTCAGCCAATAACGATTGTTCTATTTCCCCCTATTGTAATTTATTAGCAACTATACTGGCTCACCCTAGGACTCCTCCCATATTTTACACTGATTTATACCGACAGAAACCTAGTCATGAATGTGAAATGGGGAAATCTGCTTTGAGTCCTTATAATCTGAACTACTCTGAGGCCGAAAAGTGCCTGGATTTACATCCCAACAGACATTTAGCTAAAGCAAATATCCCATACTATTGAGCTGAGTGCAGGCAGCCCAATTACAATGCAATGTTTATAATCAAAGGGCATTACAAATCTGATTCAAGTGCTTGCTGCTGCACATATACCGATAACACAAAAATTCCTGGTTTGCAAAAGGAACATGATGGGGAAAATGCTAATGTGGCTTTGTTGGCCTATTTCCACTGGTAAACCAAAGCCCCAAGAAACAGAAAATTGTATCGAAATAAAGAAAAGACAGGTTGGTTTTACAGAATGGCTTTACTGCCTTGTTTGAAATAATTGCAAAGTGATAGAAAGGAAACAGAAGTGGGGAGGAACAGTACACAACACATGGTACTCTGGGGGGATTGTTTCTAGTTTGGTAACTATACAACTTGCAGCCCACAAAGAAAAGAGAGATCCTATGCACCTGGATCATAACTAAGTCTAAATAAGCCATATAAATGCAGGAAGAGAGGGGCTCACTTCTCAACACCCTACACTCACAGGTTCGCTCATTCGGTTGTACCATTCCAGGAGGCTCTGTTAGTCTGCATAGCTCCTTATAACAGCCAGCCTCTAGTTCTTACAGAGGAACTGAAAAGCTTTGTGCTTGCCAAGACTTTGGTTCAGGACCATGTTCCTATGTGTTCTTTGGTCAGCAACAGAGCTGATCAAACATCAGCATTCCAGTATTTCAGCACTCCTGTTTGTCCCAAATCAGGACAAAATGTCAAAACATCACTTTTTTTGATGAATAGAAAGTTGGAAAACTATTCAGTTTGGAAATGTGAAAATATTTCGTTTTAGGTCAGTTCAGCGTTGAACTGCCTTTGTCTGCACTGCTGCAATTCCTCCTGGGAGCTGTCATTTGGGCGTCTTATGCCCCTTCTTCGCTATGGATCAGATGCCCTGGCTGAGTACATTGCCCAGGATCTACTAGATCAGGGGTTCTCAAACTGGGGGTTGGGACCCCTCAGGGGGTCGCGAGGCTATTACATGGGGGGTCGCGAGCTGTCAGCCTCCACCCCAAACCCCGCTTTGCCTCCAGCATTTATAATGGCGTTAAATATATTAAAAAGTGTTTTTAACACATAAGGGGGGGTCGCACTCAGAGGCTTGCTGTGTGAAAGGGGTCACCAGTACAAACGTTTGAGAACCACTGCGCTAGAGTCCTGGCACTCCCATGATGTGTCATGCAGTTCACACACAGGGGAGAGCACAACATTAAATGTTCTGAATTGGTTCAATTAAAAAAAAAAAGGGGCTGAGTCAGGACGACCCAACCCAAAACAAAATATTTTATTTCCTGCTAGAAAATTGAATAATTTCAGCACAATTGAAATTTTCCACTGGAAAACTCCAACGTCGCGGAAGCCACATTTTCTGCTGAGAGAAACTTTCAGTGGACATGTCCTGCCCAGCTCTAGTCAGCACTGTGAGGATCAGCGCCTTTATCACTGTTCACTCTCAGGTTTCCGAGGGGCAGCCGGGTTAGTCTGTATCAGTAAAAAGAATGAGGAGAACTTGTGGCACCTCAGAGACTAACACATTTATTTGGGCAGAAGCTTTCGTGGGCTACAACCCAATTCATGCGCAAATACATTTGTTGGTCTCTAAGGTGCCACAAGTTCTCCTCGTTCTCTTTGTTCACTCTCAGTTACTCGAAAGCTCAGGACCACATCGCAGTCTTCTCACCAGAATTACAGACAGTAAATGACGATTTACTCAAAGGTTTGGGGGCTATTTTGCTCGCTCTTGCATTGTACCTTTCACGATACAACATCAAACAAAGAGCAACTGTATTTTGAAAAAACAGTCTGCTTGGTAAGTTGAGAACTGTTGTTCTGAAGGTGGAGGATTCATCTTTATCTTGACGGGTGTGCTATTTCTCCCCAGTGAGCGGCTCTTCCTTTAAACTTATCTTCTCTCCACAGGCTGGTACATTGGATGCCTAGCCAAAAATTCTGAATGCTAAAATACAACAGCTTGCTCAGTGAATCCCATTCAGGATTGAAAATGTTGTCAGATTAGGTTAAAGAAGGGGTCAGATTTTTTATTTACATTGTTATTTGCACTCCTATAATGTTATTCATTTGTGTTTCTCAGAGCACCGTATAACTGAAATGTAGCCTTACATGACTGTGAACTACATGGGGTTACTGTACTATGAGGTATGCTTACTACAACAGACCCAGATCCTGCAATCATATATGCACAGGCTTACTTCTATACATTATGAGCAGCCCCATAAAGGTCAATACTTGCACTCCCAGTGCATAGAGTGAAGTATGTACACAAGTCTTTGCAAGATTGGGGGCTAATAGTTTTATGAATGGGAATCTTAAGCCCAAATCACCCAGCAGGCTAGAGGTAGTGCTAGGAATAGACCTCTTGTCATCAGATTCACTGTCCAATGCTCAAACCACTAGATCAGCGGTTCTCAATCAGGGGTACACGTATCCCTGGGGGTACGCAGAGGTCTCCCAGGGCATACATCAACTCATCGAGATATTTGCCTAGTTTTACAACAGGCTACATAAAAAGCACTAGTGAAGTCAGTGCAAACGAAGATGTCAGACAATGACTTGTTTATGCTGCTCTATAGACTATACACTGAAATGTAGGTACAATAGTTATATTCCAATTGATTTATTTTATAGTTATACTGTAAAAATGGGAAAGTCAGTAATTTTCAGTAATAGGGTGCTGTGACACTTTTGTATGTTTGTCTGATTTTGTAAGCAAGTAGTTTTTAAGTGAGGTGAAACTTGGGTGTGTGCAAGACAAACCAGCCTCCTGAAAGGGGTACGGTCGTCTGGAAAGGTTGAGAACCACTGCACTTGATTGCATCCCATTTGTCGTTATGGAAGGCTGATAAAAAAAACCATGGGTAAAACAGCAAAAAGTAGTAAAAATAAGTAGTTTTTGCACCTTCAATTTGTTTGATCACTGAGAACTTGGTAATGTTTATCCGGATTATCTGTCTCTATCTGTATTATACCAGATTGTAAACTCTTGGGGCAAAAATTGTCTTTTTCTTCTCTGGTTTGTGCAGCATCTAGCCCAGCCCAAGGGGTCCTGGCCTACGGCTAAGGCTGCTGAGCAACAGGGAAATACAAACAATAAATACAACAGCAGCTTGATTTCTTTTTAGCCTTTAACAAATAAAGCTGCTTGAAGTTATGCTTTACAATCAGAAATGCCATCATGTCAGTTAAGTGGAGGTGGCTTATTTCAAGTAGTTTATAAAACACCAATCAACTTCCCATGTTCATTTTTGTTTGGGGAATCTTCTTAGAAAGCATTGAGAGACATGTTAATAAAAGCCAACGGATGTGAATTTTTTGTTGTTGTTGTCTTCCTCTAAGTATTCAAAAGAAAATATCAAACCAATAGCATCTGCGTATCAGGGACATTTATTTTGAGTAGAGCTGGATGAAATTTTTTTTGTGCAAAACCATTTTTTGCTAAAAAAAAATTACAGATTTGGGTCAACCAAAACAATGTGTGCATTTGGGTGGATTCTGGCAAAACGCTTAGGCCGACATTTTTTTCATAAATGTCAAAACAGTTCACTTCAGCATTGCCAAAAATGAAACATTTGGAATTTTCATTTTGGAAAAGCATTTCTTTTCTGAATTTCCCTGAATTCTATTTTAAAAACAAAATGAAATGCTGTGGGTCAGATTAAGTGCTTTGTTTGACTTTAAATGAACTTTTTTAGATTTGCTGAAAAAATTGACAAAATTTTAATTTTGGATCAACCTGAAACAATTTTTTCTGGTTCAGCCAGTATGTCAGGGGACCGGGTCGTAGGTGGTCATGCCTAGTGGTTGGTCCAGGAGTCAGGCCTAGTGGTCGGAGTCCAAATGCCAGAGCCAAAGGTCAAGACAGAGCCTGAGTCAAGAGTCAGAGTTGAGGACTGGAACCAGATTACCATAAGTCAGGGAAGGCAGGAACAGGCCGGAGCAAGGCTGGGACCAGATGGGAACAAGGCTGGGTGCAGGGCAGGATCTGGGCTGGAACTGTGGAGGAGCAAAGCAGGAACAACGTTCTGTTGGAATGTTTGATACATGTGTTCTGCCTGGATGTTTTTTGCCTTTTTGTTAGTGTTTGTTAATTATAAAACCATAGAAAAATGGGGGGGGGGTTTAAAAAAAAAAGGTGGAGCCTTTTTGTAGCACTATTTAGCACAGTAAGTTAATTTGGGCTTCTTACGAGCCAGAGGCTAGCGTGGCTATTTTGATTCACCCCACTATTTTTATAAAATGAGTGTAGTTCACCCTCTCTCACAGGCTTGGTTCATTCATGAATATTCCCTCTTTCCTAGATGCATCAGAACATTTATCTGCAGGGGATGACATTGCAGCCACTCAATCCAGGTGCTTATGTGCAGAAGAGTGTGTTTCTGAGAATGCCATTACAGCATCTCACGCCATCAAGTACTCTGGTAATTTGGTTCTACCTCCAGGTGGGCCCGGATACCGTGCAATCGCTCTCTCTAGGAGCTAGCTCCATACTGGGCACTATAGCCTAATGCACAGCATTTCCCGAAGAAACAACAGTCATTTGCATGCTGAAAGCTCTCCGTTATGTTTAGGAATGAACAGAGCCTTTTAAAATTCCTTCTTTCTTAACCAGTTCAAGTTTCTCCAGCTATCTTTTTGTGTCCCACCCTGTAGCAGGGTGCTGGTGCAGAGGCACCTAATTAGCCCCTGCTCAGCCAGCCCCAATCAGGGGAAATAGATTGGGGCTGGGGAGGAGTCTGGTGCCTGGCCTTTAGAACTGGCTGCACCTGTGGGTCTGAGGGTTCAAGGGCTATAAAGGCTGGCTGGCCCCCTAAAGGAAAGGGGGAGGGCTGTCTGTCTCTGGGCTGAGGGCAGGTGCTGGGTGGAAGTGGCGATTGTAAGGCCTGCAAACTGTATATAGTATCTCACTGGTGGTGGGAGAAGTCTGTAAATAAAGCCACAGGTGCTGCAGAAGGAGAAGCCTCTCTGTGCGTTATTGGGGCAGCCAGTGGGCCCTGGGAAGAAGGCCGGGCAGGGGACCTGTTACACACCCCTACTGAGCAGAGACCTGCCCGAGAATGCTTTCTACAATGACTCTGAAAATGGAAAATTGAGTCATAGCCACAGAACTATGTAATGGAGAGGCAGCGGAGATGGCCCTTCACAATAAATACCTGCCCTCCACCAGCTAGAAATGTGGTGTTGACGAGATCCAGCAGGGCAATGCGATTGCGGTGTTCTGGGTGTTCATTGCTTACGCTGGCCTTTTTCTGCAGGCTCATGTCAAAAATCCCATCTTCTTTAATATTCTTAGGAGTCCTGGTTCAAAGCTGCTTGTCACAGGGGTCTCTGCTGGGGCGCTTCTTTGCAGCTCATCTGGGGATTAGCTCTCAATGGGTCTGACACCCCCTCCTTCGGTTGCTCACTCTGTGGTCTCTCTCTCTCTCTCTCTGGACTCAGGGTGTTCCCTCTTCATGGCTTGGCCCTCCAGCCAAGTCACTATAGTTTTCTCCTTTTGGGGTGTCAAATCCCAGGCAGTCTTCAGCTCCACAGCCCAGACCATGGCACTTCCCCAGCGGCTGGTAGGGGAACCCAGGCCCCCCCTCTGCACTGGGTTCCAGCCTCGGGACCCCCCGCCCAACAGCCACGGTCTGTCTAATCTCAGACCCTGTTGCTGTTTCCCTGGGCTCTTTCCTACCTTCCCTTCTCTGCCTTCTGGCCCCCTCTGAGTTGCCACTGGAGCTTCCTCTGCGCCCTGTGGCTACTTCACCCTCTCTTGGGTTCTTGTCCGAGTCTGTGTTCCCAGGCAGGATCCCAGGGCTTCTGCCCCACTCCTCTCTAGGGAGTGACTGCAGAGTTCCTCCCTACAGTCCCCTCTGACCACCACCTTCTTCTTTATGCCTGTCTCAGCTCCTTCCCCAGCTGGGCTTCATCCACCATTTGGGCCTCGTCAGCTCTGACTCTCCTCCAGGGGCAGCTTCTCATGGGGTTAACTGGCCCTTTTTCCCCACTCAGGCCTTGGTGGGGTAGACACCCCAGCACACCGAGATACTCTACATCACCCCCTGGGATAAAAGCACAGAGGAACGCTCAGTGCTAAGAAAAGCCCAGCTAAATGGAGCAGAGTGAATGGGTAGGTGATCGGCCAGTGTGGCGTGTAGTCCTTCGCATATCTGTTTGTATAAGAGAGGCTGCTTCTTCCTGGGCAATGTACATGGAAACGTGGTCACGTTGTATTTCAACAGTAAATGGAGGACAAAAGTATAATCCAAACTCCTGGGTGTCACCGGGGGTGCTCCCCTCTGGAATTCACTTCCACAGAAATCTGTCTGAACCCGATGACAGATAGAACACATTGTCCATGTTTCACATCCTGGGGGCTGGGTAGCAAGAGGAGGACTCTTTTTACAGAAATGCTGCCGCTAGCATTCAAGCCACGTGCAAACAGAATGACTTCTTCATGCCTCCTCCAGTGTCTTCCCTCCTGCCACCTGTGCACCTTCCTCCACATTCCAGGCAGGGTGCTCCGGTCCAAGCCAACCTCTGTTTGTGGACTCAGGATTCCTGAGGAGCGGGGGTGGGGGATGCCAAGGAGACATGGTCACCTAGGTGTGCAGCATCGAACCACCTTAGAAGGGGCTGAGCAGTCCAGAACTCTGACAGGGACGCCTTGATATTCGGGTGTTGGGGAGGGAGAAAGCACAGGAAAATATCTGCAGAGCAGGCGCTCTCTGTGGATGTCCCAAGCTCTGTAGGGTTGGTGCCAAGATTTGCCCCAGATGCTCAGGCATCACATGGTCCACAGCCCCGCCCCGTCTGCACAAACCCTCACCCTTTTTCTAGAAAGGGAGAATGAGTCATGACGTTGCTTGGAGAGCTTCCTGCACTTGGCCACTTATTATCTTGGTCAGGGAAATACCTAGAAGTCGTGTTGTGCTAAATGCTTTACAGACTTCAAATAAAAAGACGGACAGCACTTGTCTCAGAGAACTTAGTCTGATGTCAAAAAGGCAACACTGGGACAAGCCAAGCCAGACTTTGGCTGATTGTGTCTAAGTGATTTATGCAGCATTCCCGGCAAGCCCTGTTTTGAATTTCTTTATTGTTCTTTCTTGAGCAAATCTGGTTACAAATAAAGGCCTCGATCCTGCAATGAATAGCACACGGCCAATGCCCCTGCAGAGTTCGGTACAGGATCAGTGCCTCAGATTGGTTTATCTAATCTGGCTCCTTCCCAGCCATGTCCCCATGCAATATAATTTCCTCCTTCCCTGGCATATAATTGGAGTGATTCACTTGAGAATGTGCAAATTTTGGTATTTTATAACCTTTTTTTAAGGTCAGATAAGCTGAATTCATTTCAGAACTTTGGGTTTTGTTTCTTAAGCAGAGTATGATTTCATTGACCTTCTAACAACTGGCTGCAGAGGCTAAATTCATATCCAGAATAATAAGAAATAGGAACCCCAGAAAGTTCGCCAGTCGGAGGAGTGAGGGACAAACTCTGGAACACATTTCTTTTTCCTGGCCTGTGGAAATCACCTGCAGTTATAAAAACTGCTGCTGGGGTAGGCTGATTTGAATAGGGCCAATCACAAGCATTTGAGGATTTAGTTATTCATTTTATTAACACTGCATGAGAAAATACTGCTCTCAGCTATTGAGCCAAGCCTCAGTTTCTACCTTCCTCCCCAGGGGAAATTAACCTCCATATAGAGGAGCTGAACAGGGTTTTCTTCTGCTCTCAAACCAGAATGGAAGAGTCCAAAGGCCTTGTACTGGGCTGACTTTGACTCCAAGGGGACAAGTTTCACATCTAAACCACCACCAGCAACAACGGTCTTTTCAGGCTGGAGAGCTGTACTTCTTTCTATTTGCCTTCTGGGTTTTATTGGCCCTTTAGGATTCATATTTTCAACTAGTAGGGCTAGAAATTTTTTAAAATGAAACCCAATATTCTCAAGTAATCACATGACTCTAGGAGCTGGGGCTTTGAGAAAAAACACCAAAGATTGCAAGACTCATGATAAAATAGTGAGAGCTGGCAACACTTGAGTAGAATGACTTTAATCACCCTCTAGCATACTGTATAAGGGGAACAAGGCTATGGCTAGTACTGGGCCTTACAGTTTTGTTTAAAGATGTCAGGCTTCAATTTCTTAATAACCAGTCACACATCATACTAACCCTGCCATTTCCTTAACTCATGTGTGCAGGAAAAACGGCAAGTCACAACAGCATCACCTACATGACGTCCTAGACACTATGTTCTCAGCTTTCTTACAAAGCTGCTACTTTTCTCAAGTCAATTTCCCCAACCAAGCCCAGACAGTGGTACTAAACAAGAACAGTAATTAGGCCGGCCTTTCTTCCGTTTTTAAGCTGGACAGTCCTGTTTTTAAATGGTTTGTCCCCGGTCTGGTATTGAGACAAAACTGGTCCTGGTTTGTCCCATAGCATTTTGAAGTGCACTGCTACGGCCTCGCTGGTGTGTCCTTGCACGCAACGCTTCAGAATGGCATCTTCCACGTGGCGTGACGGGGCAGGGTGTCCTCTGTGCAGCGTGACCTCATGCACACTGTGCATGGTCATGCAGGGTCATGCCATTCCTGCAAGTCCCAGAACGTCCGGTGTTCTGGGGATGTCTGAGTGGCCACCCGAAGAGTAATACATCACATTTTTCAACCAAGAATCTTAAGGCCCTTTTCACAGGTGTCTAAGCAGCCGTTTCCTTATTCCCAAACTTATTTGTTGTGCATTTTTCAAGCAGCTTCTTTGCTGGGTGCAGTTTTGACGTGCCCTATTCTATTAGAACCTAGCACTATTATTTTATAAATTGGTCCGGAGGTGACTTACCTAGTGGCAAACACATCAGTGAAACTAGGTATAACCCACCTGCAACATGGGCAGAAGAAAGAGGTTGTAGCAGGATAAGCAGCCAACAGGAGGGTGTACATGAAGGTGTAAAATCCAGCACTATCCAGTCTACCTAGCTTATATCTTATATTGCCTGGTGGTTGCTGCTATGAGCCCACCCTGCCCCGGCTCTGGCATGTAATCTACAACTACTTACCCTCATTTGTGCTGACTTTTCTGTGTGTTACTTTCACTGCATCTAGTCTGAATTTGGCCCCAATGGTTTATACATCCAGAGACGTGCAATACTATTTTAAATGGCTATAACCAAAATCTTTAGAAAAAAGCGTCAAAAGGTATGAAGGGTGCATGCAAACAGAAAGGTGCCATGAGTTTTCAAAGATAATGGCCAATGGCTCTGCAATCACATCAGCCAACTCCCTCAGCACCCTCGGATGCATTAGATCTGTCCCCATGGACGTATGCAGATCCAGCTTTTCTAAATAGTCCTTAACCTGTTCTTTCACCAGTGAGGGCTGCTCACCTCCTCCCCATACTGTGCTGCCCCGTGCAGCAGTCTGAGAGCTGATCTTGTCTGTGAAGAACGAGGCAAATAAACCTAGAAAATTATTAGGCTATTCACAGCCATGTTCTTTGAGGCTTCCCAGCAGCTCCCCATTCCCCCCATGCCTCCCGCAAGGTCCCTGCCAATGTGACCTGTGAGAAGATTCCTTCCTGACCCCAAATCTGGGGAGCAGTTGGTCCCTGAGCATGTGAGCAAAACTCACCTGGCAGGTATCTAAGAAAGAGAATTCTCTGTACCACCTCAGAGGTCTAGCCCACCAAACCTGAGGTCCCATCTCCAGTTGCAGCCAATCTCAGAAGCTTCAGAGGAAGGCAAAAAACAACCCACCAAATATATCTGGCCAATTGTGCATTAGGGGGGGAATACCCTCATGCTTTAGGGGACAGCAAGACTTGATTATGGTCATTGTTTTAATGCAGAGCAGCAAGTGTTAAGAGCATGTCAAAGTCAAGGCAGAGGATCCTGTTCTCCTCACGGCCCAAGAAGGGAGGGAAATGAGCTGGGGTAGTCATATAGTCCCAGGCCAGAAAGGACCAACCCATCCTCCCCCTCTGCCACACACACACACCATATCTAATCTCTTCTTAAAGAGTGAGCCAGGGTGAGTCCACCACTCCCCTTGATAAGCTGTTCCATTATTTAACTACCCTCACAGCTAGGAAATTATGTCATGTTTTAAAGCTGAATTTATCCAATTTCTTGTGGTGTCTCTGTCAGCAAGGCTGAAAAGCCGCCTACTATCAGATCTCTTTTCCATGTGTAAATATCTAGACCCGGTGATCAAGTCACCTCCCAACCTCTTCTTCGATAAACTGAAAAGACTGAGCTCCTTAAGGCTTGTTTTCTGACCCTGGGATCACTTTTGTGGCCCTCTTTTGAATTCTCTCCAGCATTTCCACATCCTTCACGAAGCACAGACACCAGAAGTGGACACAATATTCTAGTAGCAGTCTTACCAATCCCGTGCACAGAGGCAAGATCACTTCCTACTTCTGCTTCTTGATATTCCCCTTTTTATACATCCAAGGATTGTATTGGCCCTTTTTGCCATACCACTGCAGGGAGAGCTGATGTTGAGGCAGTTGTCCTCCTAAATCTTCCTCCGAGTCTCTGCTTTCCAAGTCCCCTACTGTGGGTGTAGCCTGCATTCTAGATTCCCAGATGTGTTACCTTGCAACTGGCTGTATTAAGGAGAATTGTATTGGATTGTGACCATTTTACTCTGTAACAGTAATCTAACCTCCTTATTATTTACTACTCCACCAGTCTTTATCAGTTGCAAACTTTACCTCCACACATTTCACATCATTGTCTAGATCAGTGGTTCTCAAACTAGGGCCACCACTTGTGCTGGCTGCCCTTCCTGCAGTCCCCATTGGCCTGGAGCGGTGAACCGTGGCCAGTGGGAGCCGCGATCGGCCGAACCTGCGGACGCAGCAGGTAAACAAACTGGCCCGGCCCGCCAGGGGCTTTCCCTGAATAAGCGGCGGCCCTAGTTTGAGAACCACTGGTCTAGATCAGAGGTTCTCAAACTGGGGAGCTGCACAGCTGGCATGAGAAACTTTAGGGGAAAAAAAACCCTTACTGCGCACATTTTATCCACAGCAATGAATAACTGGCCAAGCTGATTCCTCCAGACTGATCAGGTCCTCAGAAAACACTTTGACTCTAGATGGCGCTGTGCATTTTGACGGATTTCTGTTAAGCTTTCATAGCATTATAAAAAGTCATTGCCACCTGCACATTAATCTGTTTGCTACGACGTAGTGGGCACATTTAATTAGAAGCATTGACCACAACTGAGTTTTGCATTTGCTCTTATTACAACGGACCCTTGGCTCTGTTTGAATCAATGCCTTACTGTTTTCAACATTTAGTGAGAGTTGCATGTTGATTTTTTTTATCAGTTTATGTACTTGTGTGGTGGTGGGGTAAACTACTACAGACACAAAGAAGCGGGGGTGCGATCAAATACATTTGAAAACCACTGGTCTAGATCATTGATAAAAGTATTAAATAGCATTGGACCAAGAACCAATCCCTGGGGCCCTGCTCAAAACAGTTCTGGTCATTGATAATTCTCCACTAACAACTACATTTTGAGATCTGTTAGTGACCCAGTTTATAATCTGTGCTGGGCTGGTTCCATATAATGCAAGGTTTTTAATCAAAATGTCATGTGGTACTAAGTCAAATACTTTGGAGAGATCCAACAATACTGTATCAACAAACACAGTTGCCTTTACCAACCAAACCTGTCAAAAAAGACTAACAGGTTTGACAAGAAATACTTTCAGTGAAACCATTCTAACTGGCATTAGTTATAATTAACCTCTAATTCTTTGTTGGCAAAGTCCTGGATTAACCATTCTATTATTTTTCCTCAGGTTGACTGTGGGCTAATGAGTCTATAGTTCCCTGGCCCATCCCTTTTACCATTTAAAATATCTGTGAAGTGCTTTTAATGGTCCTTACAGGGCAGGCTGCCCTGTTACAGTGTGAATTAAAACGGATTTAGTTAATCTGATGTGTGCGGACACTCTCATTTCAGATTACCAGTCCCAGAGGAAGATTAAGATTTATTGGGGCCCTGGGCACAAGGAACGTTTGGGCCCCCCACACCTCCATTGCCACAGGGCCCCGCGCCCCTGCCAGGCCAGAAGCCAGAGCTGGGCTGTGGTAAATGCTGCCCAGGGAGCCTGGGCCGCTATGGAGAGCCCTGGACCCTCCACCTGCCCTGGGTGGTGCACCTCGGGGGACAGGGGCTGGGGGCTGCTCTCGGGCCCTCCAGCCCTCTGCCCAGGGAAGATGGAGGGTCCGAGGCTCCCCTCAGCAGCATGCGCTCCCTGGGAGGCTCTTACCATGGCCTGGCTCCGGCTTCTGGCCTGGCCAGGGGGTGGGGCCTCAGGGGAAGAGGAGGAGCATGGGGCGGGGCCTCAGGGGAAGAGGAGGAGCTGGGGGTGGGGCCTCAATTCCAGTGCCTGTGGCCCCACCACTTCTACCCAGGTTCCAGAGCTCCTTCCGAGCCCCCAAATTGGCCAGGGCCCCTGGGCACAGGCCCATGCCACTGCCAGTGTCCTGTTTTGAGTTAGCTTAAATAAACCCACTTAAGAGGAGAGCATCCACACACGGATTTGCACCGTAGCAGCCAAGGGTGTGAATGAAAAGCAATTAGCTATTTCAGTGGTAGTTTACGTGGAGCACTGGAGACCAGCCCCAAGGCCCCAAATGAAGGCGGTCTCTCCCCCAGTGTCACATTGTTTGAGAGACACATTTTCTTCTATTGGTGGAGGAAACACTGCTTAGCGCCACAGGGTATAAATAACTGTGGCTGAGAGTGTAACAATAGCTTTGCCTCTTCTATGGTGGAGTCAATAATTTCACACCGAGTGAGCACAAACCAGTGAAATAATAGGCAAAGCTGATAAGAGGTCCCTTCAAGCCTATAAATACAATTATACTCTACAGCTATATGTGGATGTTCAAATGAGTTCCAGTCTCAAGCCAATGGCAGAACAGAAACGGGCAGTCTATGTGCTGTTTCCTTGGGGTACTTACAAACAATTGGCACCTGCCCCCGAAGGAGTCTGAACTTTTTCCCCAGTGTAGTTTTGTTGCTCTAAAGATTCTGTTTACTCTTTCTGCTATAGCCCAGGTCCCACTGGGGTACTGATAAAGAGGAGCCCTCTCAGTGCACACGAAGGCACTAATGTTCAGTTGTCGCTCTCTCCATGCAGTACAAACGAGCAGCCAGGTGCTTGTGCAGTTGGAGAAGTGGGGTGTCGTTCCAATTGCATTTTCATTTTTTGGAAGCAGCTACTTTATTTTTTTTTTAAAAAAGAGGAATGGAGTGAACAGAAAGCAGCCCTGCAACCAATCACAATGTGTTTGTAGCTCTGCCAAGATCTACAAGGCACAGCTGTGCCGCAGAACTATAGTCAGCAGTTTGTACTTTAACTAGACTCCAAACAAATGGCCGGCTAATGGCACAGCCTCCTGGCTAGTGCTGTGTGAACAACCAAGTTTTGGTTCTCTAGAAGTTCCGAAAAAACAAAAATTAATTTAGGATCAAATGAAACATTTAGTTCTCCCTGAAACAACAAAACATTTTGTTTCAAGTTTGAGCTTTGTTAAAAGTTACATTTTTTAAAAATAAAATGGAAGGAAATGTCCAAATGACAAGCCATGTCAAACTGAAAAATCAAAAAGTTTAGCTGCGAAAATGTTGAAATTAAATGTTCAGATTTCTTCAGGGTTTTTTGTGACTCAGACAACTCAGCGACTTTGACGCATCGACCACAGAATGTTTCATTTGACCTCAGTTTGCGTTTTTGATGTACACAAAAAGTTTCAACCAAAATATTTCACCCAGCTCTATTCCCGACCTCCACTCCTTGAGCTCTGCCATACCTGGCTGGTTGTGCCCATTCAGATCTGCTTTTTATGAGGCTCAGGACCAGAATCCCCTAACCTCAGGGCCAGAGACATGTACCGCCTACACATTGGCTGATGGTGCATGAGTCACAGGCATGCAGCATGCCATAGTGGTACAGAATGACAACATTAGTGCAGGAGAAGGGGGGATCTTCTCTGCCTGCTCCTGTTCATTGACAGGCCAGGTTGTGCCGTTCCATCCAGGCTGGCAGAACCTTATGTCCACGTCGAGTCACATTGACTTCACTGGGGCTCTGCATAGGTGTGAAAGGCTGCCTGCAGGATTGGGGCCTTCGTTGGTGCTAGGTTGGCTTAGCTGCTTGCCTCTGAGTAACGCCGGGCTGGAAGGAGCAGCAAGAGCCCTTCTCCAGCAGAAATTTCAACTGGGACACTGTAAATCAGGGGTCTCAAAAAAGCTCTTCCCTGCGGCCCATGGAGCTCCCCACGCCCCCCGCCCCCGTTACTTCCTGTCGCCGCCAAACTCCCCTCACCCCCACCCCCCCGAGTTATTTTCTGTGCCTGTTAAGCTCCCCGTGCGCTGCTCCCCAATGTGTGGGGCACCTGCCACCCCCACGCGCCCCCCACCCCGGAGTGTCTCCCGGCACCCACTTGCTGCCTCCTCACTGCCCCGGAGCCTGGAGCCTGCAGCACACGGTGACTCCGCTCTGCCGGCTGCCGGCTGCCGGCTTCCGGCAGGTCCTCACTAGGGCCAGGGCAGGCTGCCCTTCCCCTGCCCTTCTGCCCTAGTCCTGAGCCTCTCTCTTCAGTGAGGTGCTGCCACCCTGGAGTCACTCTAGGTAAGCGGCAACAGGCCGGAGCCCGCACCCCAACCCCCTGTCCGGAGCCCCCTGCCACATCCCACACCCCAACTCCCTGTCCTGAGCCCCCTGCCACACACTGCACCCCAACCCCCTGCTGCAGCTCTCACCTCTCCTGCACCCCAACTCCCTGCCCTGAGCCCCCTGCTGCACCCTGCACCCCAACCCCCTGCTGCACCGTGCACCCCTCCTGCACCCCACACCTCAATTCCCTGCCCTGAGCCCCTTGCTGCACACCTCCTGAACCTCAACTCCCTGCCCTGAGCCCCCATCACACCCCGCACCCCGCACCCCTGTCTGGAGCCCCTGCCACATCCCACACCCTCCCGCACCCCAACTCCCTGCTGCACCCCTCACCCCTCCTGCACCCCACACCCCAATTCCCTGCCCTGAGCCCCTGCCGTACCCTACACACCTCCTGCACCTCAACTCCCTGCCCTGAGCCCCCATCACACCCCGCACCCCTCCTGCACCGCCTGGGGGCAGAGAGGGGGCAGAGTTGGGGTGAGGACTTCGGGGAAGGGGTTGGAATGGGGGCAGGGAAGAGGTGGGGCAGGGGCGGGGCCTCATGGAAGGGGTGGAGTGGGGGCGGGGCCGGGGGCAGGAAGGGGTGGGTGTCAGTGATGCGGCCCTCGTGGTCATTTGAGTTTGAGACCCCTGCTGTAAATCATTCAGAGTGGAAATATCGCACTGGTATATTGTGGTCACTTTAGCACTAGTTTTCCTCTCCAAGCTTATTTCCCCAGTGGCTGTTTCTTCTACCTTCTTGGCTCTTCTTTGGACATATTTTGGGCTATGTGTTTTATCTCTGTTTTATTAAAAATAATACTAGAGGGTCTTAGAGCACTTCTCCCAAACACAGCAAGACCCTATAGCTCTAGATTCAAATGCTGCAGGGTTGGTAGTGGAAGCCATTGGTGTTTTTGCAATGTTCGGGTAAAAGAGTGTAATACTTGTTTTTTCTTTAAAGGGTTTACGGCTGCTATAGAAGCAGCAGCAGCAGCAAAAGTGGCAATGGACGCCTCGGCTGTCAAAGGCAAAAACCTCTCGACTGACAAGTGACCACCCACACTACAAGTTCACAGAACCATCCGTGTGAAGCTTATCTCAGCTGAGTCATTCCGTGAGTATCTCACATCATCTAAGGTCAGTGTGATAGGAAGTGGTCCCTATGCAGCGCTGGGCAAAGCGTGTAATGTATGACTTTATGTCAGGCTTTGAATGCAGCTGCATTTCCTATGCATGTTCCTCTCTCTCGGCACGCTTTATTGCTTTACATTTTAAAGTACAGTTTTGACCTTTTGTGCCTGTTTTAGTTTATCAGGTTGCTGGATAGCCTCCAGAAATTGTCACAAAGTACCAGGCTGCCTGCATCCCCTGAAATTCGTGCATCTCCTCTTGGGGATTTGCTTGATTTACCCTTTACATTTTCTCTCCTATAATTTGACCTGTTCTCCTCTTCATTTTTCACTCTGTCTCTTGTTCTCATTATTTCCCAATAAAGGAATTAATGAAATTGCAAGAAAACAGCTCTTTTTAGGTCTTCCTTACCTCTGCCCAGGTAGTACCACCTTTTGATGTGAATGCTTTCCTTGGCTAAACGAAAGTGGATAATGCCAGTACAAACTCCACTAACAAACTCCAGAAGACTGGAAAAACACAGAGACTTGCAGGAATCTTTGATCTACCACATTTCTTTGCTTGAGGTATCATTGCTGCTTAGCAACAGTGATTATGACAGGATTCTTGTCAGCAGGACTGAGACCTCACATAGCAAGGATAACGGCTGGCTTCCGAGCATTTAAAGTTGCTTTCAGTGTTGCTGTTGCTGTGTTGGTCCCAGGATATGAGAGAGATAAGGTAATATCTTTTATTGGACCAACTTCTGTTGGTGGATGGTACAAGCTTTCATACTACACAGAGTTCTGCAAGTCTGGGGAAAGAAATCAGGACAGGATTTTAAAGGCAGCTGCTACCTTTGTACTTTGCACATGGTCCAAGAGAGGACCAGCAGATTTCCCTAAAACAACACAACTAAGGGGCACTCACAGACATATATGTAATACTGTGTGTAGAATCTTAAGGACATAAAGACCATGCTGTCCGTAAAGAAGAGGTATGAATACAAGAAAAGCCCTGGCATGCTTTGTCTCTTCAGACATTAAGAGTGTAGGTGTTTTCCTGCTCTAGCAGAAAGGGGAGTGACTTTACCAAGGTGATGCTCAAAGACTAGTGAAAGGTCAACTTGCAGACAAACAAATATCCCACCCCGTAGACTAAAGTGGCCACTGCCACCTGGAATTCATTTAAGTTATTGCTTCTTTTGATCATAGTTTCTCCTAAACCAAGGTCAGTGTCTGTCTAACACTAGCGATGCATTATTCTTCAGCCACCTTGCTAATGCTGCATTATGGGTCTGCGGCCGAGTACAACAAATTACATGCATAATTTCCAAATACTATGGTACAGCTTCAACCATTTGTACCAAACCAATTTCCATCAAGCCATTCCAACCTACCCAGAGCAAAGGGCTTTGCTCCTGTGTCCTTGGCAACGCTCTCCCCCAGTTCAGCAGTGGACTGGATGCCAGTTGTCTGCCTGGATACTACTGCTACTCCCTCTTCCCCCCACAATTTCCCAGAGGCCGCTGCACTTCCATGTTATTATTATTGTTTGTATTACAGTTGCACCTAGAAACCCAACCAAAACCAGGGGCTTTCGGGCTAGGTGATGTATAAACTGATAGTGAGATTCAGGCCTTGCCATAGAGAGCTTACAGTCCAAAAAGACACGCGAGACAGCAGATGGGAGGAGAAAGAGTCACAGAGAGGTGGAGTGATTTGCCCAAGGTCACGTAGCAGGTCAGTAGCAGAGCCAGGAATAGAACTGGTCCATTTCACTGCTTTTATTTGGTGGGGGCAGCAGTGAAATGGACAAAAATCATGACAGTTTGAGCTGTCAGGGATCCTGGGGAGCATATATCATTTTGGAAACACCATGTTTCAGTGTTTCCTACCCAAAATAGTTGGGGATTTTGATTCTGCAAAAAGTTGAGGTTTTATCTTCATCCCTATTCAGAACAATCCTCCCCCACACCTGCCCAAAACTCGAAGTAGTCTCAGAATGGAAATTCAGTTTCCTAAGTAGAACCCAGGTCTCCTGACCACCACTCCAGTGACCAATCTGCTAGACCACACTGCTTGCATAAGGTGTGTGTGTGTGTGGGGGGGGGGATCCCTTGTGCATATGGAGCCTGATCAGGTGAGATTCTGAGCACCCTCAACTCCTGCTGATGTCAATGGAAGTTGAGAATGCTCCGCACTTGCAGGATTGAGCCTGTTGTGTACAAAGCCCTTTAAGATGAAAAGCGCTATATAATCAATTGATAAAAATGCCATCACTTTGACATGTGGTTTGACTGATGTCCAGCCTTGTGCATTTGTTAACCATTTATATTTAATGTAAGGTACTACAGCATTTTAAAAATGATGATAAAGTTCAGCATGTCTCACCTCTTTCATTTAGGCTCTTTTATGCACAGAAAACAGTCTCTAGCTAATTTTAAATCAGCTGCATATCACTGACTGAGGAACTGGAAACCAGCAAGAGGAGGGAATCTGTCAGTTCACATCAGAATCCCAGTGTATACAAACCGGCATAGCCATTGATCTCCACTCAAGAGAAAGGTGCTAGGGAGATATTAGCTTTTCATCTCCCAGATGAACAGAAACTAGGGTTTGATTTCCTGCCTTTTATTCTCTTTAGAAATTTTTCTCTCTCACTTTTGGAGACCTCCTGTTCCCAGCCTCCCCAAGCAATGAAGTAGTTTCTGTACACAGGGCAGCTGTGCTGTCAAGATCACTTCTGAATTCTAATCCTGTATTGGGTCATTCACAGCACACCTCATGAATACAGCCAGCACTGGAGAATGGGAGGAAGAGGGGCATTTGTAATAGGGACATGCCATAGCAAGATGTGGAGTATTTTTTTTCCTATACAACTGGCCTTAAGTGGAAGCGTGGTTTAAATCGCTTCTCACCCCTACAGGGACCAGATTTCCAGGTCACAATGGACTCGTTTGTTAGCTAGCTGGTATAACCGCTGCAAACTGGTCATTAACTTCTAAAACATTTTTGATTTAAATATATATATATATATATTCTAAAGCAAGGGCACTTCAAGAAACTGGCCTATGAAGTTTTACCAGTTCACATATTCCATGAAGATTAAATTAGTCATGAAATATTAGTTTATTTTAAGTGGGTTATTGCAGAAAGGTGCCAGACTGGCAACCCTGGAGGGTAGGCTTAAGTCTGTTCAAGCTAAGGTGACTCGGGGATACCAAGAAAGATACGTTCTTTAATCTTAGATTGCTTTTACTGCAGTGAATATCAGAAGACCAACACAGTCATGCCCTACCAAAAAGGTAGGAATATAGCACACAAAAAAACATGATGTAAATGACCATAAAACAACAGAAATGTAAAATGCCAGAAGAATCTCATTCGCCTGGCCCCTCCAGCTTATAAATGGAATGACTTCCTCCCTGTATTAGCCATAGAATTATCTGAGGGAAGATGGGACAAGTGAGATGGACTGATTGAAAAAAATGGCGATGTGGATAACTTCTGTAATAGCAATGCAGCAAAAAATGGAGCAATTGTTGAACTGCAGGAGTCACTTATTCAAATAAATGGAATCTCTGGGGTTGGGGGGGTTTGGAGGAGGGAGCGTGTCTGTGACAGTGGAAGCTGCTTCTACTTAAGCCCCGGCTGGGTCCAGCAACCACACCCTGGCCAGGCTCTGACCTTTCATCTTCCCCTTCCTAGCCTGTTGTCTCCGCTCTCTCCATTGGTTTGTTTCCTGTCTCCACTATTGTCTGTCTGTCCTCCCATCCCTTCTCTGCTCGTCCACTTCCTTTCCTTTTTCTCGGTCACTCCATCCCACACGGCCTGTGCTCTTTGGTCACTCTGGCTGAAATTTTCAATGTGGTCAGGATTTCACTCTCTTTTCCTAGCCACTTTCCCCACCCCCTTCTCTCCCTTTCTCATAGGGTTTGGGGAGATGCCATCCCTTGCCACCCTGCTCCTCCTACCTCTTTTCCACACACCCCTCTTCCTCTCCTTCCTAAGGTGTTTGAGAGATCCCAGCCTCCTCCCTCCTGGCAGTGAGTACCTTCCTGTGCCCTTTAAAAATAAATGGATAGAAACTATTTAAAAGTGAATTGATTTCTCGGGTTTGTATATTCCATTATTTATCAAACCCAAGACATTGGTGGGAAAGGATCAGACATTCATATTTACCCAGTCATGTGTATTTCTACGTGACTAAGATTGTTATATACTTTCCTTGAGTTCAAATTAAAATAGAGTCTTTTCTGCCCCTCTCCCCATCCACCCCTACTCTCATTCTGACTTTATACATACTGTATGTTAACTGAGAACAATAGAGCTTAAAGTGAACATGAAATCATGCATAAACTACTGCTCCATCTCTCAGGTCTTATTAGAGGGTGATTACTGGTGCTGTTGCAATAGCATTTTGAGTCAGGGTTATGGTTAAATTGTAGCTCTGAAGGAGGCAGAAGTCTCCACAAACCACTGGCTTCACAGTTAGCCAGCTGAATGTGGTGCAATGCAGAGAATTTCTGTATACTTTCCTCCTGTTGTGTACTGACAGGTGTCTAGAGAAGCACAGAGAATGATGCGTCCTGGCCTCACTTAATCTCTGGGGCATCTAGGTAACGAAAAATGTTGGGAATGGGGAAGATGGCCAATCATTTCTAGAATTTGTTCCTCTCTCTTACATTTAACTTTTATCTTTATAGTTCCTAGAAGGAAATATGTTAGAAACTGGAAAGATGATGAACTGAGCAGACAAATGCATGTACAGATCAAATATATTTACAGCTGCCACTGGTTTGTCGTTAAGCACTGATTGATTCCCAGTGACATTAAGAAGGCCCAGGCTCACATGTTGTTATGGTATAGCCAGCATTATTTAGCTTTCACACCACAGGACTTGCTTCTAGAAATTGTTTTGAGCCGTCTTTGCTAATGGCAATTCCTTCCAAACTGTAGCAGCCCCAACAAAGTGCAGACACAGTTTGCCTGTCACTTTATGGTATAGGGGAAGAGTCTGGATTTACTCTGGGTGGAAGAGAGATGAAGGCATACAAATATACAGGATGAGATCCAATATCTTGGGGAAAATTCCGTTTGTCTTTTGGTTACCTTGTCCTCCCAAACAACCCCCCACCCCCTATTCTATCCACCTCTTGTATCCTGTCTCACTGACACCTAGGCCTGGTCTACACTGGGGAGGGGCTGCGGGGGGGGGGGGAAATTGATCTGTCACGCAACTTCACCTACGTGAAAAAGCAACGTACTCAGATCTACTCACCGCAGTGTCTTCACTGTGGTGAGTCAACTGCTGCCGCTCTCCTGTCAACTCTGCCTGTGCCTCTTGCGGTGGAGTACAGGAGTCAACGGGAGAGTGCTCGGGGGTAGACGTGATAAATCGACCCCTGCTGGATCGATCGCTGCCCGCCGATCTGGCGGGTAGTGTAGACATACCCCTAGACTGTGAGCTCTCGGGGGGGAAAACTACTTTCTTTATTACATGTCTGTACAGCATCTAGCACAGTGGGGCCCTGATCCCTGGCTGGGGTTCTTAGATGTTACTATCATAAATAATAATGACAGGGCAGCAGCCTCTCAACTGGGTGAGGTGGACAAGGGTCTTTATTTGTTTCTGGGGAGCAATGAAATGTGGGAAGACAGTACTCCATGCTTGGTCCCCTCATCCTTCTTTTACTCTGCAGACACACCCACTGGAATTCCAGGAGGAGGCTTCCAGGGAGGAAATCTCAATGAGGATGGTGTTACAGAGATATTCCCTGATTGGACATGGGGCAAATCCTCAGAGATCTGTGCCTGCAGAAGGCCAGAGCAGTGCTGCCAACTCTCATGATATCTAGTGTTTTTCCTTAAGGCTCCAGCTCCTGGAGTCATGTGAACTCAACTTTCATTTTTTAAAAGGTAAATTTCTGGCCCTCCTGGTTGCAGAGAAGAGCTTGAATAGTGACTCTTAGAGGTTCAGAAACCAGGCAGCATATATAAGAACCCCAATTTTGTTATTTAAAAAAAATCTCATTATTTTAAAGCCAATTTCGTAAATTTTGGGGGCCTGACTCATGATTTTTGAACACTTGGGGTTGGCTGTACTACTGGAGCCAACCAGATGGGGCCCTGCACCTTTGAACTGGTTCTAGCCTGACTCCCCCAGCTCCACTGGAGACACAACATTGGAGACAGCCCCTCCCCCAGCTGCAGCTAGGAGCACCAAGGTGGGTATGAGTGGGAGTGAAATAGCGTCGAGGGCTCCATGGGAGTCCTGGGATGGAATATCTTTTCTGACCAAGCGCCCCAGGACCAGAGGGGACTGGCATCATACAGCCACATGGCCTGGTGAGGCTTTTCCCTCCCCTCTCCAAGCACGTTCCCTCTTGGGACTGGAGGAGCTTGGGGGACAGTATCATGGATCTCAGCGAAGAAGGGGGGAGACAGGGCCCTGTTGTTAAATAGATATTTCATCTCTGTAGGGCAGCTTTATCTGAGAGTCTCTCATGATTAACCTGGTGCTTTAGGACTGGCTGTGGATTGCATCTGCTGGCGTATTCTAACAGGGGGAAGTTGCTAAGGACTCTTTTCTAGAGTTCTGCTTGTCTTAGACCCCTCTGGGAGGGCTATGTTCCTTCACTATTGGCCCCAAGAGTAAATCATATTAAAATTTCAGTTGAATAGAAAATGAAAGCAATCTGGCAGCATCAGTCTTGGGGGGACAGATTGAGATAAGGAGCATTGCAACCTTGTCTCAGTGTATGTGACTGGCCCATTCAAATGTATCAGAACGCAGCAACGGGCCCTACTGCTTGCAGGTGGAGAAAGTCATATTATTTGGAGTCAAAATGCCACCAAAACCTTTCACATTCCCATTGTCTTCATGAGAGTATTTGCTGCTGATCTGAAAGGAAAACAAAATTGTAACCATATTTAGAGCTGTGTAAGCCCAATAGATAAATATATACACCTGCCAGTTTGTAAAGAGACAAACTACAGAGACAGAGCAGTCCATTTGGTCTAAATATATTCAGTTATTTCAGCTAAAATTAGTTAGGGACAGCAGCACATGAAATAAACGAGATACCATCATTTGATTTTAATGTCTTGCTGCAGGCTAAAATTCAATTAAAATTCAAATTTGCTATGTTCAAGTGCAATTCCCCCCCATCCCCCAGGAGCTGCATAATAAAGAGAAAATGGCATCCACACCACCTGCCTAGAATTCTGAACGTCAACAACAACCCCAGAAAGTGTGGGAGCTGCGATGCTGCAGCAGGAGTAATTGATCTTTTCAGGCCTCCTTGCCAATAATATGGGGCATCAACGAAACATTTTTGCAGAGTCAGAAATTTGTGTTTTTAAACCCTAGGCTTCTTGATTGAAAAAACATTGGAAATTTCCCAATTATTCTTCTCCCTCCTAAAAGGACAATTGATTATTTTAAACGTGAGTTGTGAACCAATAAGTGCGGTGGCTCGAAACAGGCTCAGCAATCCTTTGCATTCCTAGAACACAGAGGGGTGAGAAAACTACAACAAAACCTGCTAATGATAGAGAAATGTTTGACAAGCTGCAGCCAAGTCTAACAATTCTGTTGCCAGCAGGATCGTCATGTGGTGTAAAAATCAACACCCAAAACCACAGCTTGCTCACCTCTATAGATTTTACTAGTTTAATTTATGCAGCCACGAGTTACAGCAATTGCATCTGAATTTAGTAATACACAGTATTACCAACCCCAAACATCCAAAAATCATGAGTCAGACCTGCCACCCTGAAATCATGAGATTGGCTTGAATATCATGAGATTGAAAAAATGTGGGACTTTTTATCCTTCTGGTTTTTGTGTCTTTAGGTTTCACATTTTCAAACTTTTCTCTGCAACACTGAGGGCTAGTAACTGATTTTTTTTTTTTAATGAAAGCAGAGATTCCAGGAGTTGGGGCTTTAAGAAAAATGCCAAATATTATGACACTTGTGATAAAATGCCACAACAACAGCTGGAAACACTGCATAGCAAACACGGCAAAGAAAAATAAGGTACAATACGCAAGTGATTCCTTACAATGGTAGCTTTGGTACTACAACTAAGGTGTTTGCCACAGAAATTCAGTGTGTTTGAATGTACTCTGTATAGGTTTAATTCAAATTTTAATAAAAACTGCTATAGAAATGACTTGAAAAAATAAGTTTAGTCTCCCTAACATCAGATCAATAATATCAAGGCAAAAATGTAGTGTGCGGTTTGTGCTGGGCAACCCACAGTTATTAGCATGGCGAATTTTTCTTTTCTCTTCTTATAAACAGGTTTACACTGAGAAGAATAAACTCCGGGATTCAGATGTCACCATGCATAAGTCTGTGCTGAAAACCCCTCCCCCAGGATTTCCTCCCACCAGTCACAGCTTCTAGCGCATGTGTTACAATGAGAGGTACCTTCCATCCAGCCTTGTGTGGGCCTGTGGGGGAAATGGAGGCAAGACTTAGGTCAAAGAGGATCCTTCACACTGCTGAGAGCCCCTCTCCTGGGACTAGCTTTCCCGAAGTGGGTAGGAAGGGGATGGGTTCAGGTCCTCTGTGCAGGCTAGAGCAGGTCTAAGGGTCACTCTGACTTGTACCCTGTTGCAATAGCTACAGCGGGGGTAGGCAACCTATGACACGAGCTGATTTTCAGTGGCACTCACACTGCCCGGGTCCTGGCCACTGGTCCGGGGGCTCTGCGTTTTAATTTAATTGTAAATGAAGCTTCTTAAACATTTTAAAAACTTTATTTACTTTACATACAACAATAGTTTAGTTATATATTATAGCAGGGGTCCGCAACCTTTCAGAAGTGGTGTGCCGAGTCTTCATTTATTCACTTTAATTTAAGGTTTCGCGTGCCGGTAATACATTTTAACGTTTTTTTAGAAGGTCTCTTTCTATAAGTCTAAACTATTGTTGTATCTAAAGTAAACAAGGTTTTCAAAATGTTTAAGAAGCTTCATTTAAAATTAAATTAAAATGCTGATCTTATGCCGCCAGCCTGCTCAGCCCGCTAGGTGTGGGGAGGGGTTCAGGGCAGAGGGCTGGGGGGGGTGTGGAGGTGCAGGGCAGAAGGCTGGGTGTGGGGGGATTCAGGGCAGAGGGCTGGGGGAGGTGTGGGGGTGCAGGGCAGAAGGCTGGGTGTTGGGGGGAGGTCAGGGCAGAGGGCTGGGGGG
>NW_020664482.1:2462568-2466675 GCF_002925995.2 Terrapene triunguis | reverse complement strand
AAACCTTAAATTAGAGTGAATAAATGAAGACTCGGCACACCACTGCTGAAAGGTTGCCGACCCCTGACCTACAGAATGGCTGGGGCCTAAGACTGTCCTGGCCACATCTTCCTCCTCTGCCTTCCCTGCCCTAGCACATCTCCTCTGCCACTGGGTTCCTGTGGAGGTGGCAGAGAGAACACAGCTGCAGGAGGGCTACATGTGGAGTCTGCAGAGCAGAGCTGCACTGGGCCCAATGTCTTAGCTCCTGCTAGGGCAGTGCACGTGAATGGTTAATTTAAGTCCCTGGTAGGACACTGGGCAAGGGGCTGGAGAAGGATCTTAGCAGAAAGTGAGCCATGAAGGCCCAGCTTTATGGATAGAACTGAGTCTCTTTCACTGATAAAGTTCTCCATTCGGTGTTAGCAGAAAACTGCTCTGTCATGTGACAATCGTACAGAAACACAGCCCAGTAACATGGGTCTGTAGCTGTAGCTACCTTCAAGGCAGTAGGGCTGAGCAAACAACAGGAGGGAATTTCCCGCCAAATGAATTCCTATTTTTTCCATTGAAATTCAAAAATGATACCTACAGCTTCTCTTTTTCTTTCTCTGTCCTACTACTGAGATTAGATTTGTTTCTAAGGTTATGTCTACACTGTGAGCTAGGGGAGTGATTCCCCTGCTCGTGTACACATACTTGTACTATTTCTCACTGAGCTCGTGCTAGTATAAATAGCAGTATCGCCATGGTAGCATGGCTAATGGCTGCACAGCTGAGCCGCACCAAGTACGTTCCCACTACACAATACTGCCTCTGCTAATTCTTGTAATTGGGAAGTCTGCTCAGTCCTTCTGAAAAACTAATACAGCTGCAGCACAGCTAGTTGGGATTTCTCGGCCCCGTTTCCATTACTTCTCAAAGGGATTTCCGAAATATTTGCTCTGTATTTGAAAACTGCCGTGGTCCAGACAAACTGAAGAGCAATCTAATAGGCTCTGGCATACTACCCATTTTACCTCTAATTTCAAATGTGAGGTATTTCTGCATTTCAGGCACAGTATCAACAGGATTTCACTGGGTCACACAGCTCATTATTTAAAAAGCAAGATTTTAAAAAGACATCGGGGCACTGCAGCTGCAATCAGTACTAAAGTAATGAGCTTCTAACGTGATTGACCTGTTCCCCCTCAGTGTTTAATGTGTTGCATATCACTTACAATTACTGTGCCAATAGCGATGGCCAACGCTTTACAACCCTCGCCCTGTGCTAATTCATTCTGTCTCTTTGAGCGGAGTGTCACAGAGAGCTGGGAATTTCAGCCCAAACTCATAGCATTGCGAATCTTAAAATTCAAGTGTAAATTCTTATCTAGAAATGAGACAAGCAAGGATTTGTAGAGGCAGGCTTAGACACGGCCATTCCTTCTGATGCTAGCCAACAAAGTGGTATTCCCAGGAATAACATCTTAATAGTTTTACACACACTGATGGGCACTGCTGTAGTGAAATCCTCAGGGATACAATGCCACCAGCCTTGTCCCCTAAAACTAACATATAGACACACCGCAATGCTCACAGTTTGGGAGCTCCCTGCTAGGTAGGGTATTCAGTGATGGCGTGATAGACTTGTCACTTAAGAGTATCTCCCATTTGAAAATTAATCTCCACTACCATATATCCATGTACAGGGCCAGATTGTGATGCCTTTACTCACATTGAGCAGCATCTTTCCTGATTTCAGTGGAAACGCTTGTGGGGAAAGGTGCTATTCAACATGAGTACAGATTGCACAGCCTAGCCCACAGAAATTTTATATTCAAACATGTTGTAATACAAATCGACATCTTATTGGTTTGCGTTACTGTCTTTGTTACAGTATATGAACATCTGATGCATTGCTTGACTGACCTGTCATCCCTAACTAAAATATTCCTGGGCTGAGGGGGGGGCGGGAGTAGCATTTTCCTTGCATTGGCTAGTACAACAAAGATGATTTTTTTTATCATTTTACAGTTTTAAAAATTAGGTGACAGAAGAAAACAAGCACATCGGGTGTTGTGAGAGAGACCATTCAACAAGACACTTGTTTAGAGGGGTGAGTCTTTTATGGTTGCTTCAGTTCACACCATGCTGAGTCCAAGGATTTTAATTATCTTACAGGGAATTTCTGACTGGCTTCCTCATTTTTTAAAAAGTCCTTCTTTTAAAAGTTTAGGGTTTTTTTTTTTGTGGTAAATCTAATCCTGTCCCTAAGCATATTCAATTCAATTGTTTGTAGGTTTTAGGATAACTTGTTTATTTATCTCTCAACAAGAAATAACTTACCAAGGGCATGGCTACACTTGCAAGTTAAAGTGCATTAAAGCAGCCCCAGGCGCCCTAACTCCTGACCTGTCCACACTGGCAAGGCACTTAGAGCGCCTGGACTCTGCAGCTGGAGCGCTCCTGGTAATCCACCTCCACGAGAAGCATAACGCTTGTTGCGCTTCGGCTGAAACGCCCCAGCGTCAGTGTGAACGAGGTGTTGCATTACTGCGCTTTGATTGGCCTCCGGAAACGTCCCATTATCCCCTTAAATCAAGTGGCCACTCTTCTCATTGTTTTGGAATCGGCTGTAGAAATGCAAATATCCCCTTTCAAAGCTCCGTTTCTGACAGCTGGCATGCTTATCTGCTCCGGGACAAAGCAACCATTAGTGTGGAATGTTGCTTGCTGTGAGTGTGTGAGAGAGAGGTGGGGGTAGGGGGGTCCGAACTTACAAGACAGCATACTGACACACTCTCAGCACCCCAAAAACCCACTCTCTTTCCCCCCACATAAACACAACACACTCCCTGTCACACTCCACCCCATCCCCCACATTGGAAAAGCACGTGGCAGCCACTTGAACGCTGGGATAGCTACCACAATGCACTGCTCTTTGTGGCATTCCAAGAGCTGCTAATGTGACCACGCCAGTGCGCTTCCAGCTGAGAGTGTAAACACTCGGCAGCGTTTTCCCTGCTGCGGTCTCTGAAGGCTGGTTTAACTCCCAGCACTCTACATCTGCAAGTGTAGCCATGCCCCAAGTAAACACTATACTGATGCTACTGCAATCTAGCCTGACTGTATTCACTCTCTCATTCTCTGTAACTGGTTCCTGCCTCTGACTGTGAGAGAGCCTGTGAGCTTAATATGTCCTATATTGCTCTTAGGATGATCATGATGAAGCACTGCTTAGTATCCTGCAGGACGTGTGGAACTTCACACCTCCTGCTAAAGCTTTGCCCAGAGCACACATCATGAATATTCTCTTATTGTCCCCATAATCAGGTTTATGAGTGGCATGGGGCATATTAAGCTCCTTCACTACTGGATCAGCCAGAACTGATTGATGGAAAACTCCCAAAGCATTGACATTTACTATATTTGGTTCACTTGGAGCCATCGATCTGTTCTTGTTTGGAGCTGGATTTGGTAATGTATTTCCTGGCAGTAATCAATAATTATTTTATATTCAGTATGATACTTAATTGTGAGTAAACCAAAAGACAGATTGCTTGGATATAAGAACTATTGATTGCCAGCAGAAGGCACACTTATCAGCTAACTTTCTGAAGAGCAGGAATATGAAACTACTCTTCTGTATTGTGCTGATGACACTGGGAAAGTGACAAATAGCTCTTCTACTCAAGCATGAATGGATGGTATTGAATCAAACTTGCCACATCTTGGGTCAAATTCTACTTGCCTCATTCACATGAGCAGGGACATAGAAATCAATGGGAATACTCGAATAAGGCAAGCAGGGTCTGGTTCTCAATAGATGCTTTATGATTTTTAAAGTCATAGGTAGCAATATTTTTATCCTGCTTAGATACTATGGTGACAGATGATTACTAATACCGATAAATATTCTCTGTTCCAGTTTGCTACTCTTAGTGCACAAGGAAAAATAAGAGGCCATGCATCCAGGGCTGGCTCCAGGCACCAGCCTGGCAAGCAGGTGCTTGGGGCGGCCACTCCGGAGAGGGGCGGCACATCCAGCTATTCGGCGGCAATTCGGCGGACGGTCCCTCACTCTCACTGGGAGCGAAGGACCTCCCGCCGAATTGCCGCCGCAGATTGCGATCTCGGCTTTTTTTT